>NC_056555.1:20067804-20367804 GCF_910596095.1 Thunnus maccoyii | reverse complement strand
TTGTTCATCACCGAATCACATCAAATCAAACAATGTCTTACAAGTTAGTATCTTATTGTTGTCTTCCTATAAGTTTTAACAAATATTAGTCTAAAAAAATACATTATTACACAAACTATAACTATAACTCATATATAAAAGTGACTAAGTGTGAAGAAATGTGATATAATGACCCTATTGACCAAAACATTAACCTTTTTGAACCATTCCACTTCTTGTATATGAAATAATTTGATCCCTTTTTGCACTTGAGAGCATCTTTTAGTGTTTTTGTCACAGTTTAGGCCTTTTTTGTAAATAATGAGTAGCACAAACCCTTCCACATTCATTACAAAAGTTCAATGTTGCACAAAAACAACCAGATAATCACAGGTTGTAAACAAACCTCCAGTTTAGACGTATTAAACCACTTGATTGGAGGTAAAACCAGAAGTAAGCTCACTTGAAATGTTCTGCATAAACCTACTGGAGGTACAATGTCATGGTTCTCCCTTTCTCCTTTCTTAGACTCACAATTTAGATAAGTAAAAGCTCCACTGGGAGAAATCTTAGGAAGAGCAACAGACACACAGGCATGCAAAAGGTGTCATATGTGCAGAGAATGACAGTGTTAGCATTGGTAGCTCACAGTATGCTTGTTGTTCAAGTGGTTTACATTACGAGAGGAAAAATGGACGTTGCCTTGCTCCTTTTCCAAGAATAATTAAGCCTTTCAGTGTAATGTTAGGAACAGGTAAACAAAAAAACAAACTTGTGAACTCAGGGCTGTTGGAAAACGTCCACTTACAAAGTCCTGAATGCAACATCATTGGGTCATTCAAATGGCCCTCGTGAACATGATAAACACAACCCCCCTTGAAGGCATCGCAAGACCCCTTTTTAAATATTAACAAACTAATTCTTAAGAAACAGTTCTTGCGCTGTTCACTGTTGCAACGCCAATGGGATCCATATACAAACAGCCTGCCATGCTCTCACACATACATGACTACACACACACACACACACTCGTACACACTGTGAGGGCTCTCCGGGAGATAACCGTAGTGAAGTCGAGCTATTTCCTTTTCCTGTTTGTGTGGTGCCAGGCGAGCTACCCTGCTGCCACCGAGGAATGTTGATAATGCTGGCCCTGGGCCCTATACTGCGCACGCACACACACACAAACACACACACATACCAGCACACAAAACAGACGACGCCCATGATATTCCACCAAAGGCAAAAAAGTTTATGCATGTAAACATGATGGGGAATAAACTCCTTGAAAAACAAAAAAAGCCTCCAGAGAAGACGAGACTTTGAACGACTTTGACCCTGCGTTGCCTTAGCTGACTCGAAGACACACAAACACACACACACACACACACTGTCTCACGTACACACACACTCAATAGCGTCCCTTCTCTTTCTCTCAGCTCCACCTTCCTCTCACTTTCCTGACCTTCCAGTCCAGGGGGGATGGAAAGAGACAGCGAGCCCACTGGAACCTTGGGCTGAGTTATGCAGGAGTGAGCTTTGAATAATTGTCCCGCAATATGAGTGTCTCTGATTAATTGCCTGAGATAAGGTCTGCTTTCCTCCCCACTCCTCCCATCTGTACTCTCCCCCTCCTCCCTCCCTCCCTCCTCTCCTCCATCCCTTCCCCAGCTCCAGCTCCCAGGCCTGCCGTGCCTGCCGTGCCTGCCTGCCTGAGCTCCCATAATCAGCCCAGACTACTGAGAGAGAGAGAGAGAGAAACTATTTAACTGACCCTGTCATCTCGGAGCACGATGATGGCTGTCCTAATTACTCAACAATAACAAAGGCCCTCATTTAGCTCTGACGGCTGCCTGCAATCAGCAGTTCTATGAATAACTTAACAAATAGGAATGAGGGGGAAAAAACGTATTTACAGGCACATTAATTCAAGGCCAAAAGACAATACGTGTCACCTCCAGCTAACTCGGGATTCAGGTGACAATCAGTAGGTACGTGTGTGTGTGCAGGCATGTATGTGTGCATATAAAGTCTTGCACATGCATGTGTTTGGGTTTGACTAATTATGGGTGATCTTTTTTTAATGCAAGGTGTAAAATAGTTACAGTTTTTGGATCTAGAACGGCTACTATTAAAGTTAACAGCCATGCAGGAATCCCACCAGCTACAATATTACTTGAAATAACTACGAGCCACTGCATCAAATTGAACATAATTATCAGTCAAATTAAATGTCACAAGAGAATTAGGGCAAAAAAAAAAAAAAAAGAAGTGAAAGTTGTGGTTTGCACCTTCTTAAGACAGATGCAGCAGCAATATTTAAAATGTGATTCAGCATCCTCGCGGTTGGCTAATAGGTTGACACATGCGGATTGTTTTGAGTACTTTGGCATTGAAATGCTCGAATTTAAAGATAGAAAGAGCAGAGAATTAAAGTGTTTTAGTGGTAATGTGGGAAAAAGATTTTTGAGCACAAACACGCAATGGTGGAAAAAGCACTCTGATCCTGTGGTTGAGTAAAAGTAGCAATAACAGTGTAAGTCTTGAATTCGTAATTCTACACTATGTAAAAGAACAGAAGTATCAGCAAAATGTACAAAACATATCAAAAGTAAAAGTATTCAAATGCAACAGGGTCCTTTCAGAGTAAAATGTAACTATATATTGTTTATTGGATTATTGTTGTCAATGCATTTACTTAAGTAAGCAGTATTTTAATGTTATAGTTCATCAAGCTGGAGCGAAATGCATCTAATTTATCGCTGTAGCTGTAAATACAGTATAAATTAGCAAGTACCTCAAAACTGTAAATACAGTACAGTGAATCTCAGGATAGCAACAAGAATAATCATAGTAAAACATTTTTATAAATATTTGTGTGAAATTCCATCAATGTGTACAATTAAAACTGTTTTAATCAGGGATTTTACATTTTGGTCACTGCTCTGTGAAAACCATGTATCTCCAAAATACCAACTTGGCCTGCTTTCATCTTTGTGACATTCATAACTTTTTCAGGTGATCCGGTAGGTTTTTCGTAATAGTTTATAGAGCTGTTGAAGTAGAAGTCGACACATAGAGAAAGATTTCATCCTTCAGTTTGTCTGAAAAATTCAAAACCACCAAACACACAGTATTTTACACATATTTCACAGTATTTTATGTATTATCGTGAGAGACACCTGACACCCGTTTCGGCAAAACTACCACCAAAAACTACAAAAATTTTGTAAAAATTAAAAACATCTTTTTACAGAACCTCTTCAGTTGAAATGTTTACCAAAATACTGTGGCGTGAGCTGTTAAAATACATTTTTAAAAACATATCTCGATATTAAACAAGTAGCATCGAGCATCGACGAATTGATTACCGAGGTATCGATCCGCTCAGACTCCTCATAGATAAGCGGTGCATTATCGATTAGACCGTGCAATCAAACACGCTGCATTATATGCATCGTATCAAAGGAGGATGACACTGACCAGACCAGATGTGAGTTTTTTTAGTGAAAAGAAAAATATCAGCCTGACACACTGCTCCAAGCACAGTCAGTGTGTTTAATTGTGTGTCTGCATGGTTCAGAAGCCGAGGAAGCCATCCGCTGCCCAAAGTATCAGCTTCTGTAACCGCAGATAGCACCTGGACTTTGTTGAACAGACTATTTACATATCAAACACCCGCCTGCCTGTTGTTGCGCCCCGCATGGAAGACGGACAGAAAAGAAGGGCATTTCCTCGGGAAAAAATATATAAACTAAACAAGGAAGTGAAAGACTTATAATGGAGGCGGCGAACTGTGTGGAGCTTCGTTTACTGATAAACACACCGTGCCTTTTATAGTGTTACAATAAAACGGCAGACCTGGACACAGGCACACAAACACACACAAACAGGGGCAGTGAAGACAAACTTGTATAAAGTTTGACTAGAATTTCAGAGGGGTTTTGGGGAGAAGAGATAGAGAGAAAGAGGATGTTAGGGAGGAAGCAGAGAGAGAGAGAGAGGGGGGGAAAGATAGATGGGGAGGGGAAGTGAAAGCCGAGCGTACACTTGACACTCAGCTAATGGTAAATCCTCAGCTTTATACTGTAATTTACTGCAGAGCCTTCGGGCCAAACTGCCTTTGAAGTGCTCCGAAATGTCAAATCAATTATTACTTAAATGAAAAAAATAATTCAATTTACGCGTTTCATGATAATCGGTAACATTTCATGATAGAAAAAAAAAAAAAAAAAAAAAAAAAAGCAAAGCAATTTGAGGCGATTTGAGCCCCGGCTCCATTTTTCTGTGCAATTCTTTTTTATTCATTCTGCTCAGATATGCTGATTGGAATATAAAGTTGTTGATGATCACGTCTTTTCTTCATCTTCTCCTTTCTTGTGTCATCACGATCGCAGAGTAAGGAAAATCAATTTGGCAGTATAATACTCTTCATCAATTGGAACTGGGCGATAATGATGTTCTACACCTGTGAGTGTGTGTCGGCGTGAGTGTGTGTGTGAGCGGTGTTAGGAAGAGTAGCGTGGAACAATACACCTTCTTCATGATTCATTACTTCCTAATGTCGCCGCGTGAATAAAGACGGCGCAGGCCCTCTGAATTACACACTCCTCACACTAATGGCTCTGAAAATAGGCCAAACCAGCCCTGCACACACACACGCACACACACACACACACACAGCCGTCCTCCTCCACACGCCACTCTTTGTTCATGGACAGGTAAGGCAGACGAGGCATGAAGCGTGCGGCTTTTCTCGACGACGACACGCTGCCAATGACAATATTACCGGTAACATCTGTATTTAGCGCGGTGCGGTTTGAATGCGGCCGGTCGTCTCACTGTGTGTGACTGTAAATGAGACTTTTGATCTTTCTGTGATCAGCTTTTTAAGAGGTCTCAATGAAAAGGGTGTTTAAAGGGCCAGTTCACCCATATTAAAAACAACAAAAACATGTTTTCCAGGTGTGCCTTAGTGGTATCTACACATGCAATTAGTGTTGATATTTTGAGCCGCAGATATCTCAAAACTTCTTCTAAATAAAGTCAAATCTATCCACATTTCTACTAGGGGGAGTGCCCGGATACAAATACGTTATTCGGCAAAGCACAAATAATGGGTTTTTTTTTTACAAATATTTGTTTCATACAAATATTTTAAAAACTATTTGTTGGAGGTAAAGTTGATCCCCAGAGATAAAGTTGACCTACTGACACAAGCAAAGTGCTCTTAAAGACTCTCCATAACCTGTTGTTCCCCACTTCTCCTTTCCACAAAGTTAGGTTGTAAAAAATAGGCAATAAATTAAAAGTGCAAAGCAATAATCGCCTTTGAAGTTCCTCCCTACACGTTACACGCTGTGCTGTCTCTTTGTTATGGGTGTAGCTAGTATGGGTTTAGCTCAGTAATCATAATCATTTTCTAAAAGTAAAAGTGTAATAAAACAGGATTTTTAAGCCTCTTTCCACTTTTATTCGAATACAAATACAAATACAAATACTGGGATCTCTGCACATCCCTAATTTCTACACTGTACCACTACATGTTATTATGACTTGTGTGAACTCACCCTTTTAGTGGTGATTTGGGGATTTCTAAGGCCCAAAACTTGTGTTGATACTTTTGGTTTGAAGCTTCTATTAGCCAATGTTTCATTCTTATATTTGTACAATTAAAGCAACGTTTCCCAGAGACAGTTTGTGGAAGCTCAGACGTTTAAGTCGACTGCAAAACAGCCTCAAACTCAGTAGCTGACTTCTGATTAGAAATGTAAAGAAGCTCCGCCGGACGTGCTTGTCGGATGGTCGAACAGCTACGGAAACTCCCTCACAACACACCTTTGCCAACGTCGGATTATGTGGGAACTTTTCGTAACGGACAATCCGACAGTCATACCTACTTCACACGACTGGCCCGCTTGTGCGTAGGTGAGAAAGTCATCATAGTTTCAACTTGTTTCTCAAGGTGTCTTTTGACATTCCTGACATAACCGTGTGAAGAATAGCTGAATGCAAACACTTCCTCCTTTCATGAGATACTGGATACTGTCTAAAAATATGCGCCTGTGAACGATGTCGCATCTAAGACTACATTTAAATCATAATAAAGATGATTAGGAGCCAACAATTTCCCATGAAGCTCACTGTTTCCTGTACGCTTTGCCCTTTCATGGTGCTCAGAGGAGGCCAGAGACACCTTTTTGAAGAATTGGGAAAATCCTGAGAATTTAAAATTGAAATGAATTAACTCATCAGTGGAACTAAACTGTCCCTCGTGGGTCACTGTAGGGGATTTGTGAAAGTCCTCCTGGGTTAAATATCCCCCCCAAAAAAACACATCTGAACATGCTAGCACCACGGAGCCAGCAGTAGGAGGAAAATGCAGAATGACTGACACAAAACTACAGCGTCAATAAAAACAAACCTGCGAAAGCGACGAGTGATCGAGTGGTTGATGAATCCCTTGTCACTCACCTTGCAGAAGCAGAGAAATTAAAACAACACTGTCACGCTTGAGTCATTGAGGGAGACGTTAAAACAAATGCTTGAAATCCAAAACACAATGCAGAGCTCTCCTCAAGAGTTCAAACTCAATAGCTTGTGACACCTTTACCTCTTCATATGAAAATTTTAACCACATACTTTTTTAACTGTAAATAGCCTAAAACTACTACTACTACTACTATGTATGCTACAACTGGCTGTGACATGTAGTGAAACACAAGCAAAACAAGATGCTAAAGACGCCAAAAAAACCCGCCTCACCTTAAAACAATCTATCATATCAGAAGGCAGGGAATATTACGAGGTTTGGCGCTAATGTCTAATAAAAGGCCCCTTGCTATTAGTCCTACACTAGCAGGAAGTCGACCACCCTGCATGACCAGACAGTCTGGGTGACTCCTGGCCTGAGTCAGCTGTAGACTGGATGGAGGGGCGGGGGGGGGGGGGGGGGGGGGGCCGGGGGTGGAGGGTTAAAGAGAGAGAAGTTGGTAAGGAGCGAGAAAAAGGAGGAAAAGGGGCAGACAGACACACTGCCAAGCACCCACATCTCTTTCTCTTTCTGTTCCCTCCCTTTGTGTACCGTGTGGAATAACATACCTTTTATTCCCCTCCTCCCCTCCCTCTCTGTAAAGCGATCAGGGCCCCTGATAGTGATGGCGATTACAAAACCACAGGAGCAGCCTCCCCACCAAAACAAAGTGTTTTTCTGCTCCTGTTTTTTCAGGGCCTGGCGCCACCCGGAGTACCGTAAACAATAAACATAGGCCAACTCGAGGCCGTCCGGTGTTTTCTTTTTTGTACCTGATTCACTTCAGGGCGCCATACACACATCATCGCAGGTACAGTGTGTCATTGTGAGCAATTAGAGCGTGCAGGGTTGAGTGACAGCTATAAGTCTGCACACTTCCTGTGAACTTCTCATCAACTGAACACATGGGCGGTCTCTGCAAAGTTTGACTTTTCCATCTCTTATCTACTTCACCTGTCCTTTGTCTACACAACCTGAGGTCTTGTATAAAGGCTTTGCCCAAAATAAACACTTTTGTAAGCATGTGTGTGCTACCTTTTGTTGAATCGAGTGTTAAAAAAGCATCCTCTCCACCGGCGCGGCCTTCCTATCTTTACATCTGCTGTGGCCGGCTTGCAGCCCCGGCTTGCTTCGAAGCAGTTCTGTTAAACGGTGGACTCGTAGCAAATTGACTATTACTTCAAAGTGGCCTGTGATTATGTCCCTGAGTGATTAGGGGGGCTGTTAAGAGGGAGCCACTTGAGCATTGCCAGTGAACCCGTGAAGGAATGCCGGCTCGGTGCCGACCGGCGAGGGAAAACGCCGCCGGAGACGTACAAATCCCACAAAGGCAATGGCCGTGCAGCGCTGCACAGAACTCAGGGTGGAGAAACAGGAAAAGACAGAAAAAGACGGAGAAAAGACAAAATTTTCTTTTTCTGTCTTTCCTGCATCTAGGAGTCAGAAAAGAAAGCCACGAACCAACAGAAAGCGTCAAAGAGATTAAAAAAAAAAAGACAGATTTAGACGTAAAATAAAAACTGACAGAAATAAAGAATCACCTGGAAATACCTCAGATGAAATGGAAACGTTATGATGTGTAGACGCACACGTACACACCTAACAGGGTGCACTCAGGGCCGCAAAATCATTAGCTAAGCACATCAGGGGACAAGACCTCCAAACACTTCCATTACATTCCAATTGTTACCAGATTTTCCAACTTTTCAGCACCAAACTGTTCTTGTTTGCCCTTTTTTCCCCTTCATCTCCACATCAAACGGACAATAGAGACAAGCAGAAAAGCAGAGGAGGAGGAGGAGGGATGAAAGACGGGGAGGGAGAGAGACTCTGGCAGCAGAGAGACCCGGGGATCGAGGCCCCGAACGCCCGTTTTAATGGGAATAATAAGCTTCTATCTCAGGCAATTAAGTCTGCATTCGATACTTATCTCAGAGCAGAGGTCCACTGTGCCATCTAAAGAAAATGTTTGCGTTTGAAAAACTCCATCACATAAACAAGATAAGGAGGGGAACACGTATGCGTGCTGCCTATCGCATCCAACCTCGGCTTTGTTCTTGGAGGGATAAGTGACTCTGAAGCAGGTTTTCTGGACCGGCTAATGTCCTCGATCCCTCCGTTACCAGTACACCGCTGGGTTACAGCCATGCCAACAGAAAACAACTAGATGGGAACAGCAGAAGACTGACTATATTAATATTTTTTAATATTATTTAATTAATTGTGACCTGCCTAAGGGACCGCAGGTGATAATGAGCTATAAGCTAACTGTGGTGCAGCACATCAAATGGTAACATTAATGTTTAACACTGTACATAATCCCAATAAATACAATACAACAACAAACTGAAGTCTCAGCTGACATCTGATGGATTAATATGATCTTTAGATTTGATCACTTTAAAACTAAAACCCAATAAGTATTGATTAGATGACTTGCAAGTCACTCTATGTTCAGACTGGTCTTAATTAGTTTTTAGACATCTACATCACATGTAACTGTTGTTTTAACAGCATTTAAATGACTATATTTCAATATATTCAAATGACTGATTTACGATTCACAGACTTTTTACTTTTTACTTGCCACCCTTTGTCAAATGTTATGTGTCAATAAGTGATGAAGAGTTCCACCAAAGAGCGATTTTTCTGTCTTTGATTGCTTTTGAAAAATTATAGACACCTAAAGAGGTAAAGGAATATTCACCATTTGACATAAAATAGACTGATAAGAGAAGAAAGCCACAAATAATATATATTTTCTCTTGTAGAACTATGTTTTTTCCTCCTTTCCAATCCTGTTAATTATCTTATTCAGACCCCTGAAAAGAGTCCTGACCCCCCAGGCTGGAAATTATTTAAATGCTGTTGAAACTTTGACATCTGAGAATAAGTTCACTTTTAAACGTAACGTCGGCCCAGTTTTTACCTACAAATCACACATGACTGCTTACTGTGAACCACTAAACACATGATTACTATTCAATATTAGGGAAGGTAAAAGTTGGCTTTTAAATGTACAGTTAATAAAAAATTAATACATTTAAGAATAACATTTGTGAAAGGAGCTGGCGTCTAAAACAGCCCCATCTAACAGCTGACAGTACAACATCAGTTTAACCCTATAATATACACCTTTTAAAACTTCTAACTCCATATTCATAACTACAGATATTATCTCGTAATTGCTGACCGAGCAGTGTCAGACAAATGTGATGATTTTTTAGAGACAATGGTTTTCTTTATCAGTGCAGACACTGAGGCTGGTTGTGTTTTCATTCCTGTCAAGTTCTTTCTTTATGCATCACATTGGGTTTTTTTTTATCAACAGGGCACATCTAGTGCTTTGTCTCCTCCCGCGTCATGAACTGTACCTGTCCAGGGTCAAAAGTTCCACCCTCAATCCTGGAATTCAGCATTTCAGACATTTTAGACATACAGTGTGTGAACATGAGGTTGACGTACATGCAATTACAAAATCTGCTACACACCAGTTGCATCTACACACAGTCATAGGGGCGTGATGGACAGGTCGTATATCTTTATCTTCACGCCATCAATAACTCTACAGCTGAAATAATCAGGCGATTAGTCGACTGTTTGGATAACTGATGACAAGCAAAACTACCAAATATCCTCTGGTGTAAACCTCTTAAATGTGAGGATTTGACACTTTTCTTTTAGTAAACTGAGTATCTTTGGGGTTTTGACTGTTTTTTCAATTTATTTCAAGAAAATGAAGATGCCACCTTGGAAATTATGATGATAACTTTTCACTATTTTCTTACAATTATATCAGTTAATCATGAAAATAATCGACAGATTAGTCAATAATGAAAATAATTACTAGATGCAGCCCTAAACTTCTCCATGGGGAGTTTATAAATGTTTTTTTACATGTATTTATATAAGTGCCCTTTCTTTACGCTTTATTAAAATATTTGACTTGATGCAAATATTCAGAACAAAAACACCTTTTATTTGCAAAATGGAACCTGTACTCCATAATAAAACTCAAACTAGGGTTTTTCTATTATTATTTATATATATATATATACACACAGTTTTATTTTATTTATTACAGCAACAATCAAATGACATTTTAATGGAAATGGCTATAATCATCAGCAGTAGTAGAGGTTGTTGTTGGATCACATGTTTTAGTGTCTTTTTCAAAATGTAAATTTTACAGTATTACACCTACAATTTTATGGAAAACCCTTATTATTAAACTTACAAATATAAATATCTCACCCCAAAAACTATTCATTTGGGACGTGAAGTCACACTCATACATCCAGTGTGACTTACTGTAAAGAGTCTGGTTTCATGCCACTCTGATGTCTCAGAGAGTCGGAGGTGGAATTTGGCCTGAAGTGGACTGGACGGGGCTTTTTTTTGTTTTTTTTTTTGTATGTTTTCCTTCAGGTCAGGACATGGAAGCCAAACCAACACACTGAGGCCCCTCTGACGCTGCCACCACGAGGTCACGACCCCGACCAGAGTGTCTCAGAGGTCACGGGGGTCGGGTCAATCGGAGGGGAATGTTATCCAAAGCATCAGAGTTTATTTGTTAAATTTTCCGTCAAATCCCGGTGTCTGCCTCTGATCAAGATGACTGTGGATTAGTATAAGAGAGCAGAGGGAGCGAGACTGAGAGAGAGAGAGAGAGAGCCTACTGCTTCAAATTAGGCTGGAAAAATAATCCTGCGTTACCTCAGCTAAACATCGTACTTTAAACTTATTGTCAAAAGTCAAATAAGCTTTAACAAACCACAAAAACACTCTTGGGCCGTGCAGCCGAAGGAGGCTGCGATTCACATGAGGGTCACTCCAAGTGTCATGAATATTTTTCTCCTTTCAGACCACTTTTCTATTTTCTCTTTCATTCAATCTGCTAAACCACTTACACCACAGCGAGGACCAGACAAGTGTCCGATTCATAAACACTGATCTGATCTTGCGCTCGAAATGAAAAGCTCACAGAAAGAAAAGTCGGACAGGTTTTCACTGAATATTAAACTTTCTTTTTATGTCCTCCATAACTCATGAGGGTTTGATGATTTTTGACTGCGAGCTCTGCCAGCCAGTACCTACAGATCCCAGTCGTTTTTACGAGTCACGTATCTATCTTGTGGCAAAATCTTGCATCAAAAAAAAAAAAAAAAAATGCATAATTTGTTTTTGCTGTAAAAACCAAATCCGAGTTCTCTAAAATATGAATATATAAACCATTAACTTCCTTGTCATGAAGGAAATGATTGAACTGCATGAAATACAGTAAACAGAAAGGGAATTTAGATGATATTTTTTCTGCAGCTATTTGCTAATTTACTAAATATGTAATTAGATTAATTGCCTCTGCAGCTATGATTTATCAGATTAACTTTTCTATTCATCCCAAAGGATATTTTTGTACCTAAGATGCTCAGTACATAGTGAAATAAGTATACTATGCTACAATAAGCATATACAGTGTATGATATATACATGTAAACTGACATTTCTATATTACAAATTACAATAACTAAACTGTACACTGTGTAATAAAATGCATACATGCAAAGACTTTTATAGAAGTTAAAATAAGTTTTGTTATATATTTTAGGGATAGAAACTATGTCAACTTTTACAAAAGAGGTGAAACAACCTTTATTCCCATTAATATTAGGTTTAAAAAAGTACTAATCAGCTCAAATAATGAATGAATGCATGGACTAATAAAGTAATTCATGCATTAATTGTTATTGTGTGTGTTGTGCCACAGAGTTTTAGTACTAAAACATAAAAACATCCAGTTAACTAAAAGATTAAACATGCAGAATTACATCCCAAAAAAAAGCAATAAAATAAATCATGGTTGTAGATTACTTTATATTTCTCCATGACTATCGAGCTGATCATCCTTCAAAGAATGTTATGTCATGGTCTCATGTCTTCATTGGCTTTATTAGCCAACCAGAGAGCACCAGTATAACCAGTAAGCCTCCACCGCAGTACAAAAGACAAAAACTCCTCACATGGTTTGAGAACAAAACCTCCAAATGACTTTTCGCCCTCTCAACGCTGGAGGCAACACAACAATATGCTTAATTTGCTGTGTGAGTACCTGTGTACCTGCGGAAGGTGTGTGTGTGTGTGTGACTCTGTTTTGTGTGTTTGCATTTGTGTGTGTGTGTGTGTGTGTGTTGAGATAGAGCGAGAGCCCAAACAGTGCGGCGCCAGCAGTCTGCCCTTCCCTTGAGAACGTAACGGCTGAGTGCCATCGGAAAGAGAGACTGGCGGGAGGGGTGAGGTGAGGTGGTGGTGGGCGGGGGAGGGAGGGAGGGAGGAAGGGTGAGGGGGGGGGTTGCTTAATATCTGTACCACGGAAGGCTGCAGGTAAAGGTTTTCAGGTGAAACTGGTGTTGCCTTTACTAACACAGAGGTGAAGCAGCTGAAATAGTGTCGAGCGTCACCGTGACTCAGTCTGACTAACACGTCAAACATCACTTTCAGTAGTTAACTCACAGCGGGGACATGCAAAAGTTCATTCACACGAAAATAAAAAAATCCCCCAACGCAAGCACTTCCTGTAATTTCCCCTCCTAACAAAAAAAAAAGCAGAAACAAGTCGCTCAGGATCTCTGATCTCCGACAAGAGAACGTCCAGCTCTTCAAAAACAAATTCACTCTATCTCCTCACTTGTACTTCAGAAAACCCCTCAGCGCCATATGATAATCCTACTGTGCAACGCCATCGCAGGAAGGCTGTCTGAATTCTCATTTTAATCGGTAGAGGAGGGAAATGGATGTATGAGAGAATATGAAAATAGGGTGAACTCCAAAGCCCCTTGTGCTTACTCCATCAGAAAAAAAAAAAAAAAAAAAAAAACATTTCTGCTGCACTCGGCACAATCCTAACGCCAATATAGTTACCCACAGTTCTGCTGGCCTCTCCCGACCGGGCTTCAAGTTCAGTTCATTCATTTTAAAATCAAACCTTTTATGTCATGTTTTAAAAACAAAAGAACCATAACTGCTCGAGTTCAATCTGGAGGAAAAAAAGGGGGGGAAAGGAGTGTTGAAGGAGCCAAAAATCACTGAAACTCAATCTGATTATGGACTGCTCTTTGTTTTCATTGACTCATGATTGATTCTTAAACACTTCTTATACACTAACTAGTTAGACAAATATAAAAATCATGGAGTGAAAATATTTTCCCCTGGTCGTATACATATTACATGAAAGGCCGCCAAGATGGACAACCTCTCTGTATTTCTCCACAAGGGGGATTAAAGTTTCATCCTGCTTTTTTTTTTTTTCCTCTACCAAAAACTCTCAATCTGAATTTTTTTTTCCAAATACCGGGAGGTTGGACAAGTCTGCTGGGCTCTCAAAGCTCAAAGCTGTGCCTGTCAATATCATTCTTTCCAGTTCGATGGAAGAATCCAAGTCAAACCTTGCTGATTTCAAACACACAACCCTAATAAAAACAAAAGCAACGCTGTTCAGACTGCTCTAATTCCCTTGACAGCGTTCCAGCCAGTCCCACTTAAGGTTATTATGGGCTATAAATACGCTGGTTACCAGGGCTAGAATGTCAACGCTGTTTGCCCTCGTTAAGACACATAATTACCTCATTTACATCTCGTTTCCTCCCCAAAATCGGAAGCCATTATGCGCCCCTGCACTCGGCTTCCCCCCCCCCCATCCCTCCTTCTCCTCCGACGATGATTAGAGTCATCATCCAATCAGCTTCCGAGCTGCGTGTTGGGAAGGGAAAGGCTCCCATGAGTCAGACTGAGGCAAGAGGCTGGGGCAACTGGACAGAACCAGACAGAGAAAGGGCTCATGGGAGCTGAGATGCTCAGGCAGGAAGTGCAAGCGAAGGCTTTTTCCTGGGCAGAAAGTCTCACCGGAGCCTCCACATACCGGAGGAACAGAGCTGGATATTCAGAGCAGACATATTAGGATTCGTATTAACAGCACAAGGAGACTAAATATTGAATTCTGACTCGAGTTACTGTGTCCTGGCCTGTTTAAAGATGAACACACATCAGTTTATTGGTATTTTTTCTCTCAAACTAGAAAAAAGTTGCATTTAAATACTGAATATTGGTCAAATCTGTTGTTTAGTCAAATTTCAAGTGTAAATCTGTTCAGATTTAGTTGCCGTCATAGGATTTGTGTCAGCAGGAGGTAATTCAGTCTGGCAGCTCGTTGCTTTTCTATCTGAAAATGTAGATACAGTGTGTTTAAACTAGAGCTGTAATAAAGTAAGTGCGGGGTTTTTCTCCATTCCTGTCCTGGCAGGCATTGAAATCAACAGCAAAAGTGAGGCAATACATTTTTCATCTGCCCACAACAAAAGGGAGTGAATACCTCCAAAATCCATTACGCACTGCTTCATTTAAGTGCAAAAAGTTAAAATGCCTTTATTGATAACGGCAACTAGTATCAACCGGTTTTCTTCAAGGTCAAAAAACCATTTTGTCTTTTGCAACAGTTAATTCAAACAAAGGGTTTGACACAATCTTTGTCACCAGACAAAAACAAAACATCAGCTTTCTGAGGCAGTAAAGTACTGTAGCCAAGCGGCGAAAGACAGAAATGGCTCAAAGCCAGAGGTTAATATTGGTTCAGAAGCCTTTGGACAGTGGAAGCAAACACAGGAACAAAACAGCAACTTATTTTGTACATGTCTTCTGCCAACAAATCACATTGTGTGACATTACTTAACAGAAGTTAAAGACCTGTAATTCAGTCTAAATATACAGTAGGTCTTCCAGGGAATATTCTACATATTATGCAGAAAGGTAAAGTTGTAGTAGTCATGAGGTTACATCAACAAAGCCAGATAGCTTTTATGCATAATAATAATGTAAGACCATTAAACCGTTAAATCACTAGAGGTTCCTGTGGAAAATATGAGCTGTGGGCCCCTATTGAGCCAAACTGAATTTTGCAAGGAGCCCCAGACACCAATCAGTATTTCTACACTGGAATACCACCTTACCCCAGGTTTGCTGTGTTTGTGATAACTTGATTGAGTAACGCTTTATTTTACAAGTCTTACAGGCCTTTAATTTAATACTAATATCGTGGAAAATTTTGTGTAATTTGCAGGTATTTAATGGTTAATTTTCAGGACATTTTACAGAGAATGTGGTGCAATTTGGTATAAATTATAAGAAAAACAGTTGTTTTTAGTTCATAGATACAATTGAGTTATTACTCTTAACTCTTAAACTGACAGAAAATATTTAGTTTCCAGTGTGTTGTTTTGTGCGTCAAACGCTGTATGAGTATATTAGGGTTTTTTCAATAATTCCCGAAAAGTAGCTGTTGTGTAACTGTTAATTCTTAACACATTTGTTTGGAAGGGTTATGTAAGTAGGTAGTATACAGGAAATGTGCTCATTTTAGTTTTTAAGAAATTCTTATATGTAGTTTGTCACTTAAAAGTACACACTGAAAACTAAGTATTTCCTGTCAGATGAAGAATTTTCAAGAGTATCAAGAATTTTTGCATATTAACAACTATGTAAGAACCCGAATATAATGACTGGGTAGTTACCAACTAAACCAACTTTTTCTTACCACCGTCTCTGTAAAATAAGTTACCCTTGATTACTGAATTTTTGACACAGGGCCCATCTTCAAGGGCCTCTAAATTTGGCCAAAGTAAATGAGCCACATCACTAAAAAGCCCTGACAATTAAACTTTTTATCCTACAACAGTGGTGCAAATTACCAATTAAAGAAAGGTAGAAATGAAAGGTAATTGCCACACGATCAATCGAGAAATGGGGTCAGTTCCTTGCTTTTGTGTGAGACGACACCTCAATCTCAAATTTAGATGTTCTGCCATTTTTGCTGCAAATCAAACATATTTTTTTTTAGGACTTAGGAAAATACAGATTCCAGTTTTATAGAAATTGACCCTCAGTTCAAAATTCTAAATCTGTGCCAGTCTCAGCTTCAAACCACACATATATATATATCTGGACGCAGATCAGCCGTTATGACCCGGCGGTAACCCCCGGGGGCAGAGGTATGGAGACGCACAAACACACAAACCTTTCACATTTTAAGACACTACAGACAAAACAACACTATGTGAAGCGTGCAGGGAGAGATATGTGCGTGTGTCCGAGGACAAAAATAATCAGTGGAAGAGATCGGAGAGACCTCATTCCTCACATCGTTGACAGGTTCCAGCTTCTGTCTGGCCACATCAGCCGCCAACATCGACGACAAAAACAACAACATTAGATAGAAGCTGCTTCCCTTCCTTCTTATCCCTCTGTCAATGCTTTTCCTCCCTTTTTTTTTTTTGCTGTTGCCTCCTTTCTCTTCATTCTCCCTCCTACAAACTATCTTTACCGGCTTACCGTTATATGGTGGGAGTCTAGAATATTGTGTGTATGTGTGTGTTATAACAGTATTACAGCAGTTGTGTATGAAAACAGCAGATAAGAGCGCAGGATGATGAAATGTGAAGCAACAACACATGACCCAGCTTAAAGATCTCTGATAAAAACAAACACGCTGTATACTGTACACACACACACACACACACACACACACACACACACACACAGCTGCAAAAGTACACAATGTACACACGTCTGAATGCACATGTACACACACACACACATACACGAGGAACATTTCAACAGATAAATACACACGAGCTATGAACCAAACGTTACACACATTCACAGCGGACAGAAAAGCAAATGTACCCCCGTATTTGTGATTTCGTGTGTGTGTGTGTGTGTGTGTGTGTGTGCTCAATAATGACACATGGAGGGCAGTTCAGCATAGTAAATGAAAAAGACTTGATAAGATCGGTGAGGCCGGCCGAGTGACTCGGGTTTATGTGGTGGGTGGGTGGGTGGGTGGGTGGAGGGGATATATAGGGGAGGGGGTGGTTAAAGCAGGGGATCATGGGAAGAGGCATGGAGGTGTACGCTAATTTTCACTGCTGCAAACTGCTTAAAGTCATGACGTGAAATTCAGTGCAGAGAAAATAATAAAGCTCATTCTGCCAGTGTGATGATGATATCGTGCTTTAATTGTTTATTTGAGAGCTTTATGTGTCATCTTGATTTCAAATTATTGTTTTGAAGGCTTACTCAACACATTCAAAAGTATCACGTATCAGAATCTTCTACAGTGTCTAGAGGATAGCTGTGGTTTTAAGAGACTAATTGTAACGAATATATATACATGAGAATGTCTTTGTTTTTAACCTCTTCGACTTTGTTTGAGCCACCAGTGGGTCAATCAGTAAAAAATCATGTTGTGCAGACAAAAATATCAAATATGGCGGAGTGAATTTTGGATAAAACATGTATAAAATGATGCAAAGGGAGAAATTTAGCGAGAAAGATGGAAATCAGGGTTGAGTGTTTATGAGTATTCCCACCGGATTGGAGGAAAGATGGAGGATTCGAGTCGGTCAGGCACACTGTTTACATCACTGAGAGCGTGATAGGAACGCATGTGCCAAAATATATAAATACAAACTGGAAATAATAACATTGACTTCTGTTTCTGGTCATTTTTTAATCAACACGGTTGTTACTACCCTGGAACGCTGACACTCTCCTCTGTCCATTCATGGATAGTTGAAAACACACACACACACACACACAGTCGTGTTTACATGACTTCAGAGGACATTACATTGACTTACATTCATTTTGTGGAGACTCATTCTAACATTAACCATAACCACCATATGCCTAACCCTTACCCTATCCTTATTATAAATCTTAATATATAAATCTAAACTTACCTTAACTTTATACCAAGACTTCACCCTAAAATTAATGCTTTTTGTCCCCCATTAGGGAGGCGAGTCCCCACAACATGAGGAATACCTGGACCACACACACACAAGAAAGGTACCCATACTGTTTCAAATTATGCACATCTTTTTTCATAAAAACTTTGAGAACATATATAGTAAAGCATTTCTGGGCACCGTAACTCATCCTGAACAACATGCGACATGCTACCACATGTAGTGACCACTGTATGCCATAATCCTGTAAATAGATTCAGTGAAAACCGAGCAGCCCAGAGCTGAACCTTAAGAAATAATTTTTTATTTAATATGTATTTTGTTGTGTCTGCGTTTCTCACGTTTTGCCAAACGCTGAGGGGAAGGCCAGTTCTGCTCTACATGCGCTGCCTTCAACAGTCCTGCTTTATCTTAGCGTTAGCTGCAAACTCAGCTTAATTTGGTATGAACAATGGGAATTATGGGACTTTTTATGGTGGTGCTCACATGGTATCAAAAACAAAGGGTGAGAGTTTAGGCCACCAATGAGCCGCCACCTGGAAGCTCCTCTCAAAAGAACTTAAAATTATTTTTAGGTTTTTGGTTGTTGGACTCTGGTTGTTTCCCTTTTGGAGCTGATCTGCAACCAAGAGTCATGAAACAGAGGAAGCCAATCTGTTGTCCTTGGAGTCAGGGCTCAAACATTTGGATATTACAACACAAACAACAACCTCCTAAGAAACTCTTATTAATTTTTGCTCATGTCTACTACCTAGTTGCAACAGTAATAGTAATAATAATAGTGCTGGGCGATATGGACAAAATCAAATATCACAATAGTTTTGACCAAACACCTCGATATCGATATTGTGACAATACTGTCGGGATGACTGTTGGTGCTTTAACAAAATATTTACATGAGATTTTTGATAATTAATCATCAGTAATGTGGATATAATGAATATAACAGTCCAGTAAGTTCAGAGTTACATCACTTTACTGTAATGCAGCCGTTAAAACCAGGAAAAGACAACATTTATGCCACATCACGACATTACGATATCTAGTCTCATATCACGATATCTATATAATATCGATACATTGCCCAGCTCTAACCACAACACACGCAGAGCAAGTAGCTCATGATGACAGTCGACCTCATGTACAGACGGATGTTTTAGTACAAAATCAGTATCCTGTTATATGGGTGGCAGGAAGTATGAGAAAAGATGAGCTTACATTATTAAATTAGATTTTTTGATTTTGCAGAGTGCCACCAGTAGCAAATGTCCAGTGTCCTTGTACAGCCTCCGTATGGTTCTGATGGTTGGGACACACAGACTTTACATAAACCTCATTACAAGATTTAATTAAATAAATGTTTTTCTTTTTCATGTGTCTGTCTGTCTTTTGCTTTTTGAATAATTCAATTATTCTTGTATCTAGTTACTTTTTTGAAACTGTTCACAGTGTACTTTCACCAAAGACTGATCTCAAACTTCACTAGCATGAGCGAGCGAGCACGTGTGTGTGTTTGTGTGTGTGTGTGTGTGTGTGTTATCAGAGCATTTATCAAAACTGTTTCCCTTCGGCTTGTCTTTTGTCTTCTCTTGCTGTCTTGTGGAAAATTCTGAATTCTGTACCAGTCTGAGGAAAAAACACACACACACATACAAACACACAAACACACACCAATCAGTGGCTAGTTCTCTATCTGATATGGAGGTGATCATTGTGGCATATAGAGGGGTCTCCACTGACTGCACACACACACACACACACACTCACTCTCACACACACACACACACACACACACACTCAACCCTGTGGTCTGATAACAGCGGTTTGAGGGAAAAGGGGAAGTTGAGGGACAGATATGTTTTTTTCCGGATGGACAGGTATGGTTTTGGCCACGCTCCGCTACCCCGGGACACCTCGGTGATTGGCATGGAGGCTGGGTTGCCTCCTCCACTGACAGATTATTCATATCACCTAGTTAGGTTTCATGAAGCAATTATATGTCTTCACACTCCGTCAACTTTGGGAATGGCAGACTATAGAAATACACACTATACAGTCTCTGATGGTGGGAAATGCCTGTCACCGAGGAAGAGGAAGGTGGTTTGTCAGGGTTCAAGTTTTAAAGTAACTGTGAGACTTTGACATTATGAATAAATGTCTGTTTTAATAGACTTCATTGCCGATTTATGATCCAAACTTTCCGAACACCTGACGTCGATAAAAGGCCTTTCCTGGGAAAAATACTGGTGGAGATTTGTTTCCAGGAAGTGATATAGTTTACATCTTCAGGTTCTTGGAAATAAACAGATAAAGTTTATTACCAAAAAAAAAAAAAAACTTGGATAGGAATTCCGAGGAAGAAGATGCCATATTCCTTGCTTGATAACAAGTGATATCTCAGAAAGTGCAGAAATGCTGCAGCATAGATGTAGATCTTTCACTTTTCCTGCCACAACTCCCTTTTTTTTTATTCTCACTGCTTCTGGAGAAGTACCTTAGGGAGGAAGCTACTTGAAACTTCTAAATACCTTTCAAGTGCATACCTACTTTCATTATTTAAAGTGAATGCCTGTTTCAAGATCTGCCTAAACTACTTTAACACAGAGGGGTTTTTTGGCGTTTTGATTCCCTTCTTTATGGTTGATTAAATCCTCTCATTCTGCACAGGCCGACAGTACAGAAAATGTTCTGTATCGGCTTGTTTCAAGCCCTCATTGAAACTTTATGATGATTACATTGATTTCATGTTTTTAGGGCTTCACGGAGTGGATGTCCACCATTTGATGGTGGAAACTTTAGAAACTTGGAGATCTTCACTAGAATTTCATAAAAAATAAATGTCTGTGGGCTTGTTTGTTAAAGGTTATGGTTGGCAACTTTCTATATTTTTCTTACTGTCAATTAATTTACAGAGCCAAACCAAAAATCAGTTGATCTGCTTACAAGTATTGTGTGTATCTAAGGCCTTATTATTCCTCTGTGCCAAAGACCTCCATTGTCGTCCAAAAACTATTAAAAATATGTCAATGAGCCATAACATTGCGCTGAGTGACATGTTCCATCGCCAAGAAGACAATGGTCACCTTGGAACTGAAGTTCTATGAGAAATTTACACTGTAAAACAAAGTCAAGAGGTTGTGATATGTAGCACAACAAGCTAGTAAAGCTCTGTAAACGAAACTGCGTACCTGCACATGCTCATTGGCGTCTGCCTTACACAGAACTACTCTCCAGAGACTGAAAACGTGATCGCTGTTATTAGTGTTTGGAGCCGTTTCTACACAAATTCTAAACAAATGAACGTGCCTGTAATCTTCATGGCGAAGGAAGATGTCACTCAGTGCATCGGTGTAGCTCACTGACGTACAACGGAGGTCTACGGCACAGAGGAATAAGACATATCAGGCTTTGATACGCACACACAATACCTGTAATTCACTGTCGGTTTGGATCTGCATATGAGATTTGTTGACGATAAGAAAAATATAGAAAATTGCCAGCCACATCCTTTAATGGGGTTTAATATCCAAACAAACTGGATCATACAACATGACGTCTTAACATGTCTAAAGGCAAATGGGTTTATAGTCACACTAAAAGGTCGGATGGAGCAGAAAGCCTTCTTTCACAGGGAGGGACAAGACGCCGTGAACTGTACAAACAGGGAATATGGCAATGGACGAACAACAATTTTGAATGATTCTGCACATGCTGGATTACGCTCAGTGACGTCTTTAAACGTCCAATGCCAGCATCTTTGAAATTCTTACTTTCTATAATAAATATCTGCACAGGGCAACTACAATATGATTAACATCAGGGAAATGTCTTGGTTATGGCGAATAAACTATGATTAAAGATAGGGAGCTAAAATGCTTGGTTAAGCTTAGGGAAAGATTGTGGTTATGGTTAATAAAAAGGCAAACAGGGTTAGGGCGTTAGGGTTAGGATTAGGGTTAGCACTGAATGTCTGTCATTGGACACAAATTCTGGTCTCCACACCCTTACACTCCACTTCACTACATACTAAAGGGAACACTACTTCCTGCATTGGCACTAAATTATGAGATCAAAATAATCCAATACGGGTGTATTTTTTAGGAATATTGAGCTCCTCAGTCTCTCCTCAAAAGCATTCATGGTAACAAAGTAACAAAGGAAGCAAAAATGAGAAGGGAGAGACCTTGGGAGAAAAGTTAAAATGCTTACTGTCACATCTCTGCACATCTGGCCAATCACTGCGTGATAATTGTTGGTTTCGGAAAGTTACAAAGATTATTGGACATAGATCTCAATTTTGCTGTCAGAAAGGTGTTTCAGACACTATTAGATGATCCAAATAGTCCTTTGTCTAAAGCATACTGAGGCCTTTACAACCAATGATTATTTTCATAGCTCACACAACCATGTATTATGTCAATTGAAAGTCCAAATTAATGAGAAATGCTCATTAAGGTACCAGAGCTCAAATTGTTTTGTTCGACCAATAATTAAGAAAATCCTCGCATTTAAAAGGCTTTAACCAGCAAATGTTTGGTCTTTATACCTGATTAATGACAGTTATTCTGATGACAAGGCAACTAAACAAACCTCGGCAGAATTTTAAGGAATTCTGACAATAAATTACACCCCTAAGTTTCATATTTTACAAATTTCAAGCTATCCATTCATCAATGTCTAATAACACTTTCCCTCACACTGTCTTATACCTGCATATTTTTCAGTCATATATTTAATTTCGACAAACTCTACTAGATTAATCAAATAAAAAAGGGAAGGTAAACATAAATAAACTTTCATTCCCCCGTGAACTCTCTGTCAAGTAGCTAAAAGGTGAAAGAGTCGTAACTTGCCTTTATGTGTCAGTGTTAGGAGGGAGTAATTCAACAGAATTGGGCTCTGATTACCCAACCACTACTGCAGAAAATCAGTGTAGCCTGACTGCCTCTGAAAACAGACGCACACGCTGCTGAAAGACACGGCCACATCGGCAGGGCGAGCACGTACGCATGCCACTTCCATCAAAAAAAAACTGACTAAAATAAACCAAACACACACACACGCACGTAAACTCAAGTTGTAGCGCACATTTAACACCTTTGCAACCTGTCAGTGACATCATGGGAAAACTTGTCAGGTAGCAGGTTTTGCTTTTGGCAACACACCTGCATAAACACTGAAATATAGAAGGTTTAGAGGGTGATTTGTGCTCTTTCTCTCTTCTTTACACACACACACACTCTAAACTGTGCACAGCCCCGGTTCTCACACCATCAGCTGTGACCTGGTTAGCTTTAAGCCGCTGTTTGAGCCTGGCCCTTAGTCGAGGTTGGCTGCTCAGACAGGGCAATAGTTTGCACTCACACACACACACAGGAGCACACACACACACACACACACACTGGCCACTGTGGCTAATTGAATGGCCAGGGCAGGAGGTCCAGGTCTTTATGCTCATGGAGAGGAGCCATGAATATCTCTGTTTCATTTGGACTTCACACACTGAGGCGCTGGGAAAAGGTGTGCAAGTGTGGGAACAAAGAGCTACAGGCTTTGAATATTTACCTCCCTAAAAGCTCTGAGTGTGTGTGTCTTCAAGAAAGCTCCCAACCTGTGTATTCTGATCAAATTCAACTCTTGAGAGTAAAAGCTTTTTTCTTTATTACTCTTATTATATCATTATAAATATTTTTATTGGTATACTGTACTTGCCTCCTAAAGACAAAAAAAGGTGAAAATTTATTGAGCATGCCAAAAAAAAGGTCCCAAAATTTAATATAGTGACTCAAAATATCACTTTTAGCAGCTTTAATCTAAAAATAATGAAATCAGCCACAAAATACAAATTGTTAAACTAATATCGTTTTGTTGTCATCATATGAAAACCTCATGACTTAAAGTTGGATCATTTTTCAACCCAGCATCTGAAGAATTATGTCCATATTGGATGATTGATGATTTACATCCAATACAGGAAGCCCTCGCTTATGTACTGAGGCATAAAGTGTGTGGAGGTCGACGTGGATGTTCATGTAGCACTTCAGACTCATGCAGGAGATTGGAGTTCACATCCTGTACCTTCCGTACCTTCACTTTTAACTATAGTTTACTTGTCATAGACACAATGCTGAACAATGCTGAATGATGCTGAAGCATACGGTAGTGATGTGTGGTTTAAACGAGCTGGAATTGGACATAAATAAAGAGGCACTGAGTGTAATCCGGGGTTTTTCAGAATCTTCTAATATCAATGTTTTAGTCTCTCATTGTAATTATAATTCTCACATCTTCACTTGATAACATGTCTCCTAAAAATTGCTCTGATATACTACTAATCTGCAACAGCAAGTCTATTTGGAAAGAAAGAAAAATGCCTAAAATCTGATTTTAATTCTTAAATAAGTGAACCATCACAAAACGGTCATACTTGAACTGTCAACAAAACACGAATTGACAACATATTTCATTTTTCTTCCTACAATATTGGCTCGTGGAGTTAAATATTGAAAAAGTCAACAGTAACATGAAACCAGACACGTTTACTTATTTTTACCAAAACCATGAACATGTAGGAAACTGAACATGAACAGCAGTCCTGAGCTTTGTATGCCCACAGTCCACCATGAAAACCCCCTTCTGCATGCTTCAAGGACACGAAACACTGCCAATAAACATAATTCACACATTAAATATGTTTCCTCTAAAACATTTTTGGCATAAAATATGTCTAAAAGTAATTCCTTGTGTTTTATATTCCATGTTCTTCTGTTGGTTAATAAAATTTTTAGCAGCAAATTCGAGATTTTTACAACTTACATTTTGGTAAATCTTCTTTCTTACAGCTCTCAAACAAAGTTGACATTTTTAAAATTCAAGGTTCTCGCCGAGCCGTGACAATATGCAAGTGAAAGTGAAAAATGTCTGATTCAATGGTTTTCAGGCCTCCAGGCGATCCATAGCTTCAAAAATACAGGACGTACGTGTGCCAGTTCAACCCGAGTATCAGTTCACGTACAGTATACATCTCTGCTTTTAATCATTTTCATGCATGTGTATGTTTTGTGTATATATATGTGTGTTTCATGCTAGTGGGGTCGTGCCTTAATTGGACATGCTCTTATCTGCGTGAGGAGAGGAGAGGGAAGGGAAAGGAAAGGAAACAGGGGAGAGAAAATGGAGTCTCGGAGAAGGAAAATGAAACCTCGGAGCAGGAGTTGTGGAAGAGGTGAGAGGACAGCGGCAGATAGATGGAGCGTAAGAGGAGCAGGAGGAGGAAGAGGATAATTGAAAAGGTATGATGAGAGTGAGAGGAGATGGAGAGGAGGGGGGCGGGGGGGGGGAGGAAAGAGTCTTGCCTTATTTGATGCAATAATGCTGATGTTCAGCGTTCACACGTCAAGTCAAGTCACGTATTATGGAATCAATGGATGAGTCACTGCATCACACCCATACATACAGCTGTGTGAGGGCATTAAATGTCAGATAGTGGGCAGTAATGTTGAGTTGGTATCCTGTAAAGAATTTTATCAATGTGAGTGTTGGTGTCAGGTGACGTATATGCTGATTTAGACACTTTTCCACCTTTAAGAGGATTAAAATTGTTTAAAAATATATATATATATTTTTAAAGGGTGCAAGAAAGGCTAGATTTAAAGATGTTGAATATCAGCACCACATGTTTACAATCCGCAGATTCAGTTCAAAATGACTGAATCTGAACTTTAACACACACACACACACACACCCACACACACACATACCACCTTGGAAAAAACACACACACACACACATTCTGTCTCAGATGCTGAGAAGAAGTTGCGCAAACTTGTTTCATTGTGTGACATGCCTCATTTTTTAAAACCAAAACCAGTCAACAAATGAGGCGTTGACTAATTGCTGCATAAACGACCATGAATGCTATGTGTCACAATAAATTCTCTTCTAATACCTTTGCACATATAATGGTTCTCATAAGGGCACGGAGGAGCCAATTCTTCATTTATGGCATAAGCGCTGATGGGAAAATACACTTCACATACACACGGGGGCACATATAAACAAACACGCTTACCACAAATAAGCGGGAAGTGAGCATCATTAGAGCAGGACTCCACTGGAGCCAGAGGTTAGAGTGGTCTGTTTCCACTGTCTGTGCAGTTATTCACTTTTTTGTTCAGACTCAGACCAGTAGTTTTAAAACAGATCTGGTCCGAGCAGGTGGCCATCCGTTTGAGAATACTGGTGAACACGAATATACCACGAATGAAATGCACTGCAGTGAGTCGATCAGATTCAGAAACCGGATGCACGGATGGATAATTGTTAGTTTCAGTGTTAATAATGATAGAATTATGACTATGATGATAACTATCAGTATTAATATTAACATTAGCATATTAGTGTCAGTGTAGATCTTTTTCAAAGCAGATGTTTTGACTTGTAAAAGTAGCAGGAAAGGCTCAAATACCATTTAATGATGGGTCCATGTAAGTGTTCCAGTAAGCAGGGTCTTATTATTAATTACATCTGTGCTTGACGAGTCCAAATGTCTGTTGCAAGAAACTCAACTCAGCTCTGTTACAGTAGTACCGTTATTACTACTACTGTGTCTTTAAAGCGCAACAGTTTTACTGTTATTACTATTAATATTAGCAGTGATGTGTAATAAGTCATATAATTTGCATAAAAAGTCTGCAGGAATGAAGTCATATCGTCTGTCATAAAATGTGTTTAATGACACCTTTAAAAGTATTAATTCATAACATTTTATATGAATATTATTTCAGGTCTGTAAGCATTCATTTCTGTGTCAATAGTCAGCCATGACAGTTGAAAGTTCTTCTGGGATTTAAACAATATAATGAGTAGTTTTAGTTGTTAGATGAAGGATTGAACAGTTTAGGTATAAAGTTTGTTTGCCATGATGTGAATTGGTGGAGCTCTCGCATTATTATTAATATCACCTACAGCATAACTGCTAACAATAGCATCAACGTTAGCAACAGTATGAGTGTATTCAGTGGGATTCACTGGAGTATTGAATGTCTTGTAGTGGAAATGCTGTTACAAGATGTTCTTTACTTCAAAAGGAAAACAACAGAAATCTAAAACAGAAGTTGTAAGTTTACAGAAATTGTTTGACATGAAATTTTAAAAATACTGAACACCAGTACAAAATATTAGCTGCATATAGCCCTCAAACACCCGGATTAGCTGAACCCTCCTGTAAAAATATTCCATATCACAACTACACACTGACCATGAGCCATTCACCAAAGTACAAACTATTGTCATTATTCTCACACACCCTTTAAATTAGTTTGTCAGCCTGAATACAGATACATTGTTTTGCCTCATAAATGCACATAATTTAAAAACACACATTGTTGCTGGAGGGGTTGATACAGATTCAGAGGATATACTGGGATGAGACAGCAGGTAGGAGGGTATACAAGGGGTGAGACAGCAGGTAGGAGGGTATACAAGGGGTGAGACAGCAGGTAGGAGGGTATACAAGGGGTGAGACAGCAGTTAGGAGGGTATACAGGGGGTGAGACAGCAGTTAGGAGGGTATACAGGGGGTGAGACAGCAGTTAGGAGGGTATACAAGGGGTGAGACAGCAGTTAGGAGGGTATATGGGGGTTTGACAGCAGTTAGGAGGGTATATAGGGGGTGAGACAGCAGTTAGGAGGGTATATAAGGGGTGAGACAGCAGGTAGGAGGGTATACAAGGGGTGAGACAGCAGGTAGGAGGGTGAGACTGGTTAGGAGGGTGTGCAAGGGGTGAGAAAGCAGTAAGGAGGATAAACAGGGGGTGAGACAGCAGGTAGGAGGGTGAGACTGGTTAGGAGGGTATACAAGGGGTGAGACAGCAGTTAGGAAGATATATGGGGGGTGAGACAGCAGTTAGGAGGGTGAGATTGGTAAGGAGGGTGTACAGGGGGTGAGACAGCAGTTAGGAGGGTATACAAGGGGTGAGACAGCAGTTAGGAGGGTGAGACTGGTTAGGAGGGTATACAGAGAGTAAGAAAGGAGTCTCTACAGGGGTGAGACAGCAGTTAGGAGGGTGAGACTGGTTAGGAGGGTATACAGAGAGTAAGAAAGGAGCCTCTACGGGGTGAGACAGCAGTTAGGAGGATACACGGAGGGTGAGACAGCAGTTGGGAGGGTGAGACTGGTTAGGAGGGTATACAGAGAGTAAGAAAGGAGCCTCTACAGGGGTGAGACAGCAGTTGGGAGGGTGAGACTGGTTAGGAAGGCATACAGAGAGTAAGAAAAGAGTCTCTACAGGGGTGAGACAGCAGTTAGGAGGATACACGGAGGGTGAGACAGCAGTTGGGAGGGTGAGACAGGGGTTGGGAGGGTTAAATTGTTAGTTTAGCCCCACTGGCTATATTTTCCTTCCCCTGGGCCTATTTTACATATTTTTCTCTCAGACACCATAAACAAACAAAGAGCACAATTAGTGTTGTGTGTGTGTGTGTGAGTGTGTGTGCATGTGAATTTAACGCGTGGGAGCAAACGAAAATGATTTTCTGTCTTAAAAAAAAAAAAAAAATTGAGTTATGTGGACATACACGTAAGGCAATGCATGTCCTCGTACACACACACACACACACACACACACACACACACACTAAACATAATTTCTCATAACACTCTAATATGGTTCATTTTCAGCTATCAAAACACACATGAAAAGAGTGTTAACGCTGTCAACAAGCGAGCATGGGATGTGGAACCGTCGTTTTCATTCTCAATATGTCAAGGTTGGGGTGTATTCCAGCAGAGAAGCGAGGGAGGGAGGGAGGGAGGAAGAGAGAGAGAGAGAGAGAGAGAGAGAGAGGGTTAGAGGGGGGAAGGAGTGTCGTTCTCCATCCTCTGCTCTCCAGAGAACCCCATCATGAAAGGCCAAAGCACAAAGAGCTCAGAGCCTTCGACTGAAACCGAGGGACCTTTTTATCCAAAAGCGGGTGCATCGCTGGGGCAACAGCACCACCCAGCACGCCACTGCGAGTACTGCATCTTCTCCTCCTCTTCCTCTTTACATCCTGACATGCCTGTCTGTCCAGAGAGAGAGAAGAAAAAAAAAAAAACAAAGGGACATTTTTGCTATCCCATATTAATTCAATGATCAAAATGAGCAACGGTGAAACAATTCAAGTCAAAGCCGCACCCGGTTTTGAGCGATCCCTCTTCCTCCTCCCCCCCCCTCCCCTCTCCTCCCTCCACCACCCCGACACATGAGAGAGGTAATCAAAGCCTCAGTCTTTTGTGGGAATCTAACCCTTAATGGGCTACACCAACCTCACAGCCAAGCACACACACACACACACACACACACACACACAAAATCAAACTAATTACAATTTGTCCTTTCTCTTTTGTCCTTTTCACAGGGCTCCTTTTTAATTCCCACCAAGAACACATAAAAAAAAGGAGGCTGGTGGATGTATGTGAGGAGTTGAGGGGGGGGGGGTGGTGGTGGGAGAGGGGGTGTACTGAGGGATTTTCCAAAGTGGCACAGTAAAATAACACACTGGAGTGTATATCGGCTTCCACTCTCCCTCATTTAAATAAGCGCCAACACTGATTTTCTAACAAAAATATGGTACTAGTATAATAACAATGAAATAAGACCCTGTGAAAACTCGCAGCCTGCAGCAAGTATTTAAAATATCATTTAAAAAGGGCTGATCTGTAATTCAGAGCGGATATGGTATCAGACGGCGTGCTTGTCATTCCCGGCTATAATCTCCACTACGCTGAGAAACACACTGTCTGCTGGCAGCACTGGAGAGGGAGGAAGAATAGGAAGAAGAAGAGGAGGGTGGGGGGGGGGGGGGGGGGTGGACTAGCCTACTTATTTTTGCTTCTCCTCTAGGTGCCGTTCGTTTGTCGGCTATCGGCGGCGAAATCTCGCAGCCTATTTTAAGAAAAATCACAGATTGGGGAGAGAAGTTGAAGTGTAAAAAAAAAAAAGTGAAATTATCAGACAGGAAGGGATTTTTTTTTAATCAATTACCTGAAAATATTAATCAACAACAGTTCTGATTATCTAATTATCTTTTTTTTTTTAAAGTGTGTAAGGCAGAAAAAAAACTTTTAATCTTTTGGAGAGTTTATCAAAATAAAAGCCGTCGTCGGGGTTGAAAGTTCATTCTTGACTTTGGAAACAAATAATCTCACCATAAGGTCCATTTATTAGCTGTTCCGGAGCTTTTTATCATATCCCATTAACTTCCTCATCTAATTTTTTTTTTCTTATTCATTACAGCCTGAATTGAAAGTTCATTCTTGACTTGGAAAGCAGAAGTTTAAAAAAATCTCACCTCAAGGTCCATTTAGTAGCTGTTCTGGAGCTTTCAATCACATCACACAATGTAATTATTGAATTAAAAAAAAAAAAAGATTGATAATTAATCACTTGTTCTTGTACATCACATATTATCAGATGAGGAAAGCTAATGGATAAATGAGACGAAAACGTGTGAGCAGATGGACTTTTTATAGAGGAGCAACAGGGACAAAACAATCAGTTGATAAATTGATTGTAATTCTGATAATCAATTAATCATTTAAGAAATTTATCCGGCAGCAAAAAAAAAAATCTCACCATGAGGTCCATTTAGTAGGTGTTCAGAAGCTTTTTGTCCATATCACATGATCTTCCTCAGCAGATGAAGTTGTCATGCAGCTGTAAAAGTTTCTTCTCGTCCAAATCGGCTTGAAAGCTCGTTCTTGTTTTTTTTCAATCGTATCACATAATGTAATTGATGATAAATATAGAAAATAAGATTAAATAATAATTAATCTCTGGTTCAAGCTGCTGCTTTTCTCTGTTAATTTGGACCAAACGAGCAATTTGAAAACTTTGGAATCTGAGAAATTGTGACATTTTTCACTATTTTTTGACACTTAATAGATTAAAGGATTCATCAGATAATCAGAAGAAATAACCAATATATGAACGGATGAGGAAAAATAATCATAAAGCGAATGACAGACTGTCTTCACACACTCTGGCACACACAAACACACACATTGGGTTTTGGTTAGACGTGTGGTCTGGACAGGAAAGGGCTGGGGCCGCCACACTCAGCAGGACGCAGACCCGAGGCAGTTCACACTACACACACACACACACATACAAACACGCTGCCAGGCCATCTTTACCCACCTATCCTGTTGCAATAGGGGAGTCGGAACCGGCCAAGCACACACTCACACACACACACAAACACACACATACACATCCTCATATTCAAACACACACACACACACACTCAGTTGGCGGAAACTGGCAGTGACATGCTGTCCGGCGGCTCCGGCTGGGGGCTCTGAGGTTGGGCTGAGCCATCTATCATACAGCCAGAAACACAGTAACCCAAGACATGAGTGGCAGGGAGATCACACACACACACACACACACACACACACATATATATATACACACACACACACACACACGGTGAAGAAGACATTTGTAAGTATTCTCACAAACAAAACACTCGCTCAGACGAAGCAGGCGACAAGCTGCGTCACGCTACGCTGGCCGTCTATGAGAAACCCTCAAGATTCAAGATTCTAATGAGACGTTTTGATCAGATTCCACACGACTGTGCATGAAAAGGTTTTACTGTTAATATTAGTGACGTCCTGGCTTTCAGTGGAGAGTTTCTGTCTCACAGAGTCTAAATGATTATGACCATTTCTGCTCTGAAAAGATTAAAAAAAGAAATCTTAGATAAACACAAGCCTTTTAATTGTTTCTATAACTCAGACGTCCCATTTTAGCATAAATGTGATTATGTGTTGCAACTTGTTAGGAATATACAGAAAAATAAGTTGTACGTTAGCATTAGCACTGCTAACCAGGGAGATGTGAGGTACTGATAAGCAATAGAAGAGAAGTCACATGACTGACAGAGATAGTCAAAGGCATCAGTAGGCTTTTTGCTAACGTAGCTAGCTCGGCTACTTACACTATAAGATTTGTGCTGTAAAAGAACCAGAAAATCCTGCACACTGTCAATCACTTGTACTTGGTTTAGTCACAACTAAGGCTGCAACTAACGATTATTTTCATCATTGATTCATCTGGAGATTATTTTCTTTATTAATCAATTAGTTGTTTGATCTATAAAATGTCAGAAAACGGTGGAAAATGTTGATCACCATTTCCAAAAGCCAATGTAACACTCAAATATCTCCTTCTGTCCCAACCACCATGTAAACAGTTTTTTTTTAAAAAATAACTCAAAACGATTAATCTACTATCACATTAATTTGTGGTTGATTAATTCTCTGTCAATCGACTAATCGATTACTCATCAACTAATCATTGCAGCTCTATTTGTAACATTGACCATCTTCAGACCTTTGATGAATTGATGAATTTTCCCTGATGAAGGTCTGGGGACTGAACTGTTGTGAAAAAAAGGATTATTTGGTTCTTTCACAGTCAGAGTTTATGATCCGACACATTCGTCAATAAGACTTTCTGGAGGGCAACAACTTATTAAGGAAAACTTGTAAAAAGCTAAGGAGATGAAACCACAAATAACCAGTGAAGAAGCTGCCCTTGAATGTCAAAAATTAAAAAAACTTTTCACAACAACAACAAAGACATCAGTTTAAGACACAGATTATGGTTGTTTTACTTATTTTCAAACAAGTGCAAGAATATTCATGAAATTAGTTCAGCATTTTATCCTTTTACTTGCTTGTAGTATTGGACATTTTTTGCTTACTGATTTCATCAATGATGAAATCCAATCATTTCATTCCTAAACACTGAGATTTTAATATTGTTTTATGAAAAAGTAGAAAAAACTATGAGTCAGACTGTTGGCTGCTAACAGTGTAATAAGAGTTACCGTTAGCGCTGCCTCTGTTAGTCTCATGACTTTCATCATGCTGGTCTTGGCTGTTCCTTGGGAAAGGTTTACCGTGTTAAAAGTTGGACCAAAATGCCTCAAAGGAGTGTCTGACCTCCTGAAGTCACTCTAATCCCTTAAGTATTGGCACATAAACCTGTTACCCAACAGATCATTTGGTCCGAATCAAGTCCCCAAATGGGTCTTGATTACGAGGTACCAGTTGGACCTCTAAAGACCCCTTATTGAAACAGACAAAAGATTTGGTAACATAACAGAAAACCTTCCACAGACATCACAGCAAAGAGCTCTTAGCACTAAAATTGTGACAAATAAAAACTATGTGATTTTGAAAATGAAGAGTTTGAGATTGATACAAAATATTTCTGCTTTCTGCAGCTTTGATCCCAAAATATCAGCATCTTTACTGGCCTTCAAAACCCTATTCTCCTCTAGTTAGACTAGTTTAGTGTCCCACTTACCAGCCAGCCCACTTCACAATCAAGCCTTCAGCTTGAGTAAGTGCACCACTTCATTTGTAAAACACCCCTGTGAATGATACAGACCGCCACTTCCCCCGTCTAAATCTCTTCCTCTTTCTCTCTCTCAACAGGCCTCACCATTCACGCCCCTCGGAAACCTGAGCAGGCCAGATTGATGAGAGGATGGCTCTCATTTGGACCAGAGAAAAGTGGCCAGTTTAAGGGCTGCTACTGTATTTTAAACGCCACGGGTGTTAAAGAGACTGATGAGCCTGGCGGCGGCGGTGGCGGCAGCAGCAATGGTAACCCTCCCCTCCTGCCTTGGTGCAAACCCCCGTTGGGAGAATGAGAGGGAAGAGGGGGGGAACGAACGAAGGAGGGAGGGGAGGGGAGGGGAATAAATCTGCGTGGCGGCGGGAATCGATCGCTTCTCCCTCCTTCCCGCGCTATCTCATCTGCAGGGGCTGAGAGAGGCAGAGCGGTTTAAACGATCCTGACCTTGTCCGACATAAATAGTCAGAAAAGTCCACGGAGCAGATAGCTTTGTGGAAGACTGGAGGGGGGGGGGGGAGGAGGGGGTGAGGTGGAGAAAAGAGGGGAGGGGAATGCATTGAGATAAGAGTAAGGGGGGGTGGGGGGGTTTGAATGAGATAATGCCCTGGCGTTACTACATCAGAGTCACTCACACGTGCACGCACATGTCGACGTGGGAAACAGCCTCGGCCTCGCTTCCTGTCTTCCTTCCTTCATCGCTATCTCTCCCTCTTCCTGTCTGTTCAGAGAAAAAAGGAGTGAGCGGAGAATGAAGAAGAAGAAGAAGAAGGAGGGAGGAGGAGTGGTGAGTCTTTTCCTTTCAAAGCTGCACTTCTTCTTCTTCTTCTTCTTCTCTCTGTGATTACCTGAGAGAAGGATGGAAGGATGGCGAAAGTAAGGGAGGGAAGTCAATTGGCTCCCAACCCATTCTGCACTCCTGAAGAAGACGTGAGTGTTTTAAAGTAAGAAAGGAGCTCTTTTGTGCGGCACCCCTCTTCTTTTTTTTCGCCTCTTTTCTTTTGAGTGTAATGCTGCTGTACCTGACAGTGGCGCTGCCCCGGGTAAAGGCAGAAATCTCTGCCTCCATTGTCACCTGTTCCTCTAATCATTTTCCGCCCGTCATGCCACAATGGAGGAGGGCGATAACGATAACGAGGTGAAGCTAATACAGAGCGGCGGCGGGGCCCCCGAACACAATGTTCAGATGTCTTCACTCGTTCGTTCACACACACACACACACACACACACACACACTCACCTTTATACATTTTTTTTTTAATGCAGAATCACACACACGTGCTCTCTTGCAGACACACACACACACACACACTTTTTGTCTTTTTTCTTCACAGTCGTTCACGCGCAGATGTTTGAGCCGTTTCATTATGCTGTCAAATCACTCTCACGTTAACAGAGTTACACACCTTTCCAGTTTCATCATAAAACATAATAACGGAAGATATAACAGTTTATTGTGTTATTTCTCCTCTTTGTTGGAAGCGGTCTAGTCGGTGGCTTATAACTGGCAGTTTGCTGCCATAATTGCCATCGCCATAATTGTAACATTTTTCACTTTTCACTCTTTTACTCAGAGATTTTTTTTTTTTTTTTTTTTTACCTACACATGTAATATTTTCAGGCAAACGACCCACATGTGTCTGCGATCATAAACCATTTAAAGTTTTTCAATAGAGAAAACAAGTCGTGAGGAATTAAACTGAAAATGGACCCTGTCCCGTGTTACAATCGAAACACATGTGAGTCTCGGTTGTAACAGCGTGAGCTATTGTTGTAACACGGCTAAAAAAAACAGCATTAAACAAATAGTTTTCATGGCAAATCAACAATATTTCAGTCAAGCAACTGTTTCTATGTTGATAATATAAAAAGGATGTGATCAGACAATGTATAAAACATAATGATATTATTAAAACTTACCAGATTTAACAGCTGTTGCATTCCTGTCCTTCCTTGTTGGCAAGTACATTGATTACATAGTTAGCGGATTTGAAAAGACTCTAAAGTGGCTCGTACACCCTGACTTTGGAAGCTCCTGACTCCCCTTCTCCTCCAGGCTCATCCTTGCCTTATAATACCTGTACAGAGTGACATGGCATATGCAATAAGCCACGTTTCGTTCAGAGAGACCCTGTCTGATGACTTCTTCTGATGCTTTTTCTAGCACATCCCTGGGCACTAACCCTCTCTTCCTCTCCCTGTTTGGTGACATTCTGGAAGAGCAAACAAACAAGCAAACAAAGAGGAAAATTAATCAAGCTGTGTTCACAAATCTAGGCAGTTACAAATGTAACATGTGTTACAAATGAGCGGCTGGTCGCGCACATGCTTTTGCGTTCCTTACAGACCAGAACTAGCATGCGTGACATGTGAAAACTATGCTTCAGCTCCACGACGTACAAACACAACTTTTATGTTCGAAAAATACCTCTGGATCTTCATCTTTACTTACTTTGTGCTAAACTGGTTTTTCAGCCGCCATTCCCTGCAGAGTGAATCCTGTTATTATTTTTCAGGGATGTTTATGCTGAAATCCAATATAGGTTGGAAGTCAATAGTTTCGAATTGGTATTCCTGACTTCCAATCCAAATGTGTCCCAGTGCATCTGCTCGGGAAAACATGGACGCCTGCAGCAAACTGATGCAAGTCTCCAAACTTCGCAAGCATCTACTGAGGCTCTATATCAATCACCACAGTGCCATTAGTGAAGATAAATGGTGAATTAGGCAAGTACTGCACGCTCACAAAGACTTTTATCAAGCATAAATCAATCAATGGACATGGAAATGGCAACCACAAAGTTGTTACAGGACGTTTCACAACACAAACACTACATGAAGTGATGTTAGGAGTGTTTCCATTGGCGAACTCAGGCTAGATGGAGTTGTCCTGAGTTCCCGACTGAGAATTCGGACTTGAATGATCATTCCATCACACTTTTCCGTGTCAGAGGTCTTTCTTCCCGAGTTCCAAGTACAATGGATTGCAGCATTAGAAGTGTACTGGCCACATGCTGACGTGATGAGGTCATGATGGCATTTACATAGCAAGAGAAACGTTACACTTGAGGTGACTCTCCCCTACGTGGCGGCAAAATGTGGACGCAAATTAGCCTGTTTCTCCTTTCTACACTCAACAATTGACATTACTTGGGTTGTATCTTCAGTTTTGGACATAATTCCTGTCACTAACACGTTACTCAAAAAGTTAGGGTTTGAGATCCAGGGACACAGAAACATCTCTAAAAAGAAGTCTGACGGGGCAAGAGACAAGAAAGTTTTAAACAAACCTGTATGTTAACCAAACATAAGAGTAGGCCTAACAGTAAAATTACTTCCCAAACAGTTTACAGAAGGACTTCTGGTACAGCTTTGACCTACTGCATTTGCTAGTTTGCACAGTTTTCCTGTGCAATGAGGTATTTTTACCAAATAAAGTGGTTTTGATAGTCTGTTGGCTTCAGTCATCTGGCTGCTCTGGTTTCTTGCTCTATCTGACCTCTCTGTAGCAATATCACTGTTTTTCCAGATCTCAGCAATTACTTAAGGCAGCCTTTTTGGCAACATAGACCCTTTTTATATTGACAACAATGTTGTGGACCCACCAAGGGGGGATCACAACCAAGAGTTGGTATATTATAACACACAACGCAGGCCTTTTATCACTACTTCTGCACACTGCTGTGGGAATTAAAACTTGACTTGATACCTGAAAACTACAACATTCAAGTCCCAAAACTTGTCCAAATCATTTTTTATCAGTAAGACAAGCGACAAGGCAGGCCTCGTCTTGCATAACCATGCAGTTTGAAGTTGAATTATTAGGCCTGTGTATTGAAAAAAACTTGAGCTACTCCATGTAAAAAAGAAAGAACACTATTAACACAGCTTTGTCAGGAAACCTGTTCAAATGCCGTGTCAATTTAATGGTCAGCGCTCAGACCTCAAAGACTTGACTGTTGAATTGGACATGCCTCAAAAGACTTAAAATCAGCTCTGAGTAACTTGTAGCATTGTGCTAATTTTACTGTTTACCTTACAAGCATCAAGACAGAAGAAAAAAAAAATGATTGAACTTTCCAGAGTTCCCACAATCCTGTTTCAAAGGAAGAACCATCAGCTCTCAGTTTCCCAATCTATCCATCATCCAAAACCCTGAAAAACTCCAAAATTTGCCAACAAGGCTCTGCAAAAATCCCCAAACCCTCTTCTCTTCACCCGTCCATGTGATGTGGGCTTTGCCAGACCTCGCCAGCAAGCGGGAGATGAGAAGGCTTCTGCTCTCTGACTGCGTTTATCAGAGTCTGGCATCGCTGTAATTTCAGTGTTCAGATGCAATCGCTCCCCACTCCCCTCAGGAGTAAACAATAACAAGCACAAATACAATAGACAAACAAGGCCTGCAGGACATGTATGCACACACAGACATGCACACACAGATGCAGGCATGCATAAAAGCATACATCTACACGGACACAGAAATAATAACAAATGCAAACCAAAAAGCACCTATATTTGGCATCGGCTGTTGCTAGGAAATTATAATGTCAATATTTTATGATATATGTTAAAAAAAGGGTATTAAATCTGAATATAGCGGATCAATTGACGAGAACTAAACCTTTTGTCATACAGTAAAACAAAACTACACCTTGTTATTTTGCTTGATGGCCCCTTTGAGTTTCTTTTGCAGGTTGTTGTTTGAGACTGAGATGCCACACATTTCTTATCAGACAGCGCGGCCTGGTGGACAAACTTTTAACTGCAGTTTAGTGGCTCGCACTGTTCAGTGTCTTGAGGATGGAAAAGGAGGGAAGGATGGTGAGGAAGAAGCTCAGCTGGGCTTTGGCTCAATATACCAACACCAACATCGTCTTTCTGTCGGTCAAACTTTGCCTGGAGCGAACGCTGTACTGTTGCTGCTGATCAATTACACAAAGAAAACCAATCTTCTTGTCACATTGAGATACAAATGATGATGTTATTCATTGAACTCTGCCACTAAACATTGTATTTCCATTTCCACAAGCAGGTCAGAGGTTATGATACACTGCAATCCTTCAGTCGACTACCTTTAGGATCCCACTTCAAGACTACAGTCGCTCGCATGGATGATTGTTGTATCTTCTTCCACACTAACAGCTACACTTTAAATTTGCTGGATAAAAAGGCCATTGAACAGACCAGATCACAGGCCAAAAATACACTCAGTAACTGACGTGTTGCTGCGTAGTTTGGACCTACAAACCTGGAGGGAGAGTCGCTCTCAAGGTAGAAATAAAATCACTGGTTAAATTAGGCTTCAATGGTCAGAACCAAAGACCCTTAGAAGTCAGATTTACAAGTCAAAATGCTTAAATAATGTCAAAAAAGGTGTTATACCAACACTGTTCAAGTGTCATGTATGTTTCATGATTTGTCAAATAAATCAAACTAAACTAGGACTAAAAGTTACAATTGATCTTCCAAACACTTATTGCCACTTACTACCTGCTTAACAACCAGTCCTAGTTGGGTAACAAATGGTACTGAAATGACAATTTAGAGTTGAGGATTATCGAAGAGGATTAGTGACACGTAGGGGAAAAAAAAGATTCCCAAAGATTAAACTCAGAAAATCAGAAAGTAAGGATAATTATCTCAAAAAAGCAAACTTGCTGAACTTTTTAAAATTGAAGTCAATTTTTGATAAAACGTTTCAGGCGATATCCAACTTCTGATGAAAACAGGAGACCAACTTAATAAATTCATGACGACGCAGTATTTCCCTAAAAACACTGATATTTGATTTTTGGGGGGAGAAAAAAAAAAATCGCTGTGCTGGTTAAATCCAGCTCATGTAGGGTATATTTGGAGGTTTTTGTTCCTTCATAGAGGTCCTGAAGGAAAATGTGACTTCTTATTGTAATGTGAAAATTGCTAAATATTACAAACACAGTAACTTTTACCACTTATATTCTTATCTGGTCATTTATACATCAATCCAGTGGATAACAATCACTAACCACTAAAAATATACATCATGAAATCTAATAAAAACACAACAGAGTCTTGAAAATTACCAGAACTGAATCAAAACCTCTGAAAAAGAAACATCAATTGCTTCACATGGTAGAATTTATTGAAGGTATAATTTGTTTTTTCTTTTAACTATGTTACTGCCATTTGACCATCCTCTGTGTGTTTTTACACAACAAATAATAGATACAATCCATAGATATTTCCATGTTTTTCTTATTTTATATCTTCACTTGCTGGCCGGCATTGTATAGCAACTACACTTGCATCTAAAGACATTTAAACTCTGCATCAAGATACATTACGAACTGATTATCTATTGATGAATGACCTTGAAAATGACGGCAACTTAAGAGTGAAGCATCGACATTCATCTTTAATCAGTCATTAGTATTTATTAGGAGGCAAGATAGATACAGGGACAGATGAAAGAGTGACTGGATTCTCTGTAAGAGGTTTATTTTCTCCATATATTTTACAAATAGAAGCACAAATGTTCATAGACTCTTGACAACAACTGTCTGAAGTACTTTGAAGAGCTATAGTCAACGGGGAACGATGGTCTCGTCCGTTTATCTGCAAAAGAAAGAAGAATAAAAAGGATAAGAATGCAGAACAAAAACAGTCTTTTATAGACTTGACTGAGGACAGTTTAACAAGCTGGAGACTCTGTAAACCTAAAGGGCGTCTAGTCTATTATATCAAAGAGCTATGGTGCACACTTCTACCTAAGATACTCGTCAAACTAGACCAGGAGGGATCCTAACGTTACAGTCTACAATGTTACCTCCTTTGTTAAGACAAGCCTCAGTTCCTGAGTTCAGCGGAGAGTGAGGAGGAGCAGATTATGTCAGAGGAGAATTAGTCATGAAAGAATGAACGCTTTGGGAAATTTAAAATACATGCATAGTTGAGAGGGAATCTTTTAGGGAAGAGAAAAAAAAAAAAACAAGAGGGCCTCAGAGGTCAGAGGAGTCAGCAGAGTGAAAGGAGGAATATAATGAAGGGGGATGAATCGCTGAGGAAAAATCCTTAAATGAACAGCAGAAGAAAAAAAAATGGAGTGACAGAATTAAAAAAGGATGGTGAGAAAAATGTAGCAGACGAAAAAAGGTGAAAAGACTTACAGAGCGGCGGCTCCAGAGATGATCTCAATGAGCTCCTTGGTGATGACGGCCTGTCTGGTACGGTTGAAGGTGAGGGTCAGCTTGTCAATCATCTCAGCTGAAAAGGGAGGGAAGGGGATCAATCCATCAATCGATGCCAAATGTAAATCTTTAGTGTGGGAAATCTAACAATGACCACATGTTCCAAACTATAAAATATCAAGTTATGTGAAAGAAAAACTGATAAAGACTATGGGGCCAAAATTTTCCTATTATCCAAAATCTTACATTAACCAATGTTTCATTGATTTCCTCTATGATTCCCAATAATATTATACACCACATGTCTTGCTAAACTGTTTTATAACCTGCACTGATTCAAATAAAGTATGTTGGTTAGATTGTGCATCAAGGATTTGCCTTTTTGTAATTACTATGGCAACCACAGTTCAACTAGGGGTGGGCAACAGGGATAAAATTAAGGCTGCAACTAACAATTATTTACATTATTGATTAATCTGTCGATTATTTTCTCAATTAGTCGCTTATTAATCTGTGAAATGTCCAAAAGCCCAAAATGAGTTCGAGAATTAAAGTTACAGAAGAGGAAAAAGCATCTCTTTAGGGCTGCAACTGACAAATACTGTCATTATTGATTACTTGTTTGATTGATAAAATGTCTGGAAATACTGAAAAATATCAGTCAATTAATTGTTTTTCCAAAAACCCAAAAGATGTTCAGATCATCATCATAAAAATCATATTTAGAAAGCTGGGACCAGTGAATTATATGCACTTTTGTTTAAAAAATAACTTCAATAATGAACTAAGCTCTGTAGTAAATGTTTCTGTGATTACATCTGTAAAAATGCCTTTTATTATATTGTATTTAATATTATTGTTTACATTTACATATTATTGTATAATTATTAATCATCTGTCAATGTTTATAATTTTCTGATCTGTTGTGCCAATAAAGCTTATTTGAATTTGAACTAATTATCAAATTTGTTGCAGATTATTTTTCTGTCACTAGTCTAATAAATTAATTTACTAATAGTTTAGCTCAGAATATTTTTTTCCAGCATTTCTACTAGACCAGTGGCGCCATTAATGTCAGGAACGAGGACGTGTGTGTGTTGTCCTTACAGGCGTTCTTGCTGGCGCTGTCCATGGCGGTCATCCTGGCGCTCTGCTCACTGGTGGAGCCCTCCCTCAGGGCCAGGTAGATGACGTTGACCAGGGCGAACTCCTGGTAGTTCCTCAGCACATCAGCATCAATGTCATCATAGACGCCCATGGTCTCTGTTACGGGAGAGAGGAGGGGGACATATAATCAGTATCTCTGACTGGGTCACCTGATGCTCTGTGTGAAAGTGTCTCCGTAGACAACAGTAGTACCTGCATTAGCAACCGTTTCTGTAGAGAACAGGGGCTTGTGGTCGGTCTTGTATGAGATCACAGACCTGCATCGGGAGGAGAGCGAGGTTTATTTTCTGATCAATACAGTATTTAAACAAGCAAGTCTTTCTCTCAACAACAGTTCAACACAGATCCAAGTAGAGAAAAGAGTCATCTTACCTGAATCTGTTGAAGTAGACGGAGCCCTGGTCAAACTCGTATCCAGAGTTCAGCAGCTCAGTGGCGATGATGGATGCATCACCAAAGCTGGGGGGCTTGCGGCCGACTTCCTTGCAGTTCAACATGATGTGCTTGCCATGAGTTCTGATGAGGAACATTAGAAATTATCATTACAGACACACTTTTAATTCTTTCATCTACATTTTGGTGTTGTAAGTATCAGTTGTAAAGCTGCCTCGGTTACATCACGCCCACTGCAGTCAAGAGTGAGCGGCTTGAGTGATGGATTATTAGTTATTCTGCCAAATGCCGACCAATATTCCTGCTGCAAAGTCGGCCTCTTAATGACAACACTGGAATAAAAGAGACTATAGAGGCTATAAAGAAAAGACCACTACATGAATAAATACATTCAGAAAGTTAACCGTATTGATCTGAATATATGACGGGTTTATTTTCCTGGAAATACGTCTGAAAAGGTGGAGTCATCTTATATTCGGGTCTTTTTTTTGAATGGATGCAGTACCAGTGTAAAACCGACACAGAGTGTTGCACTACAGGTTGTTTGTAGCCTTAATGTTGCTAGGTTAGTGAGTGTCTTAAAGCCTGTTTATAGTGAGTGTGTTAGAGGCTGTCTGCCCTAAATGTGTTCCTTAAGTCCAGCTTAACCTGCAGGAGTGTCTGAAGGCTTCTCTAATTTGTGCAGTAAGGAGAAAAAACAAGACATTAGAGCTGCAATACTCCAGCAGCTCTAATGAGTTGATATAGATTTAGTGTCCAGTACCAGTCTTGGTAAACTTGCCGTCTATCTCTGTAAAATGTTTTTTTCCTGTCTGTACAGCTGAATAAATAAACATACCACACATTCAAATACCACATTTAAAATATTTTCATTTAATAATGTAACTGTTTTATAGTCAAGCTTCTCTCTTTCATGCGTCTAAGGTCCTTTCATATTGTGCTATATTTTTTAAGATTAAATCAATCATTGCTGTGCCTAAAAAATATCCAAAATAAGTATAACTTTAGTGTCCCACAGCCTAAATTGACATCTTCAAATGTGTTTGTTTTGTCAAATCAATAGTCCAGAAACCAAAGACATTCAGCTCACCATCACAGAGGACAAAGAAAACAACAATGTCACCTCAGTTGAGGAGCTGGAAGCTGCAAATGTTTTGCTTTAAAAAGAGATTGTTGCAGATTTTCTGTCAATCAACTAATTGACTAATCACTGGAGCTCTAAATGGATCTCAAGTGACTTCCTGGTGAAATTAAGGTTTAAACAAACAAATACACACATGCATACAAGAGATGAAACTCTGACCTAAAATGCTGCATCACCATGCAGAGAATCAAGTTACAACTGTCCACCATCTTCAGTGTTAGACTGACTGGTAGCACATGGACACACACACACACCCCCAACGTAGGAGGAGATAAAAACGCTTCTAAATATCATCACCAACATCTGACATCAACTGAACATCTCCTCAGTTAAGCCCGACACTGAAAACAGACTCATCTCCTTCATCAATGTCATGAAGAGGAGGATTCAGAAAGCTCTATTTCCACGCGTACCTGTGCAGCAGGCCTCTCAGCTTGTCTCCCACATTGACCACCATCACTTCCTTGCCGGCGTCGGTCAGGCTGGCGATCTCGCTCTTGATGGCCTTGGCCACACCGGAGTGGATGGCGCCACAGAGCCCACGGTCAGAAGTCACGCCAACAATCAAATGCTTGGCGGCCTTGTCCTCCGGCACTTTGATGTCGGCCTTCTCGTACAGGGCTGGAGAACAGAGAGCGACAAACTGAATCAAATAGAAGCTTGTACATAGTGAGTAATTACTCCGCTGAGAGATAAAACGCATACGTACCCAGAGCACCGGTGCCATAGACACGGGCGGGCTTAAGCTGCCTCTCAGCGCGAGCGTACTTGGCAGCGGCCACCATTTTCATGGACTTTGTGATTTTCTGGATGTTCTTGATGGACTTCAGCCGAATGGTGACTAAAGGAAAAAAGGATCAATCGATCAGTTACCTGCATGATAGTAGAAGCGACTGCGACGATGTATACATATATTAGATTTAGGTGACAGGACAATAATATATATACAGTGAGATGTTATGAATTTGTCACGCACCAAAGATTTGACTGTATAGTTTATACCAAGGTATCTATCTGTTGAATATCTTTGGTTTTATTATCATTAGTATGTAATTTGATGAGCAGGACTTCCTGTTATAACTTTACAGGAGTTACATTACATTATTACTCCAGGTGTGTCTTATTATTTGGTTATTGTATTTATAAAACAGTTTTGCAATTTCAATTAAGATTTACTACAAATATATCTTGCCATATCAACATCTTGATATAAAATTACATATACCATCATAAACAATTTTAGCTCTACATCACACTAAACTTTATTCACAAATCTGGCAACTTGATGACCCACTCTTTACTGGCAAACATGCACAATCTGTAGAATATCCTATCAAACCTTCTGTGAATTACTAAAATACAGCAGGTTCACCGATTCGGCATCACTCATTACAATTATTGCACGTCTTTTTAAAATATTCTGCAGTTTCTTGCATAATCACCTTCCCCCCAAAAATAGATCACAGTGGATATGAGCTAGTTGGGATTTTTTAAGTCTATCCTGCAGGGAGAATTAATTGCATGTGGTAACTTGTCAGTAATTTCATTTAGTTTTTAAACCACGGTTTTCATGCTGATAACAAATGAATCCTTATGAAGAATTATGCATTTATGGAGTCAGATATAACCTTCAGGATCTGCAAGGATTTGACATTGATTGTTCAAATTTTGCTTTAGGGGCGTTATCAATGTGAGATTACAGTGTTTATTGCGATGTTATGTTGTTGTCTTTGCATATAAAGTGTGAGGTACACAAAAGTACTTACTGTCCTTCAAGGTGGCCATGTTCCTGACCTGCCCACTGTGAACAGAAAACAGAGCATTTGAGCTTTAGCTGCAAACATAAAGCAGCAGTATCATCATGCACATATATCAGCTCATTGACATAACATCAGCATAGGTTAATTGGATTTTAAACGTGAAGGACTTTAAGATACAGTAGGCGCTTGCTGCAGCTAGCGCTGCAAATAAGCTAGCGCACTTAGCTTGGAAAGTTAGAAGACAGTGAAAGCTTTGACATTGTTAGTTTTGCGTTAGCCTTAGTGTTACTGCTAGTCTTTGCAGTTAAAGTGTTTCTTTAGAGTCATTCATTGGTAAAATGTCCTCTTAACTAAGTTAGCTTTGTTTAGCCGGTTGAACTTCACTGTGCTGTCATTCATTAGCCGCGGCCTCCACGTTAGCACGTCCTTGCATTCAATAACTGTAGTATTACTGACTGCAACTTACATGCTTCATCTAAATCACACAGCTATATAAAGTATCTACAGGTAAGATACAGTTAAATACTGGTTTGAGAGTATTTAAGGTATTTTAAACGTTACCATTGTGGGGCGAAAACCAACAAGCTGCTCCTCGCGAACATGGTTAGTCCTATGAAGGTCAGACAAGCAGGACTGCGCAGGCGCAAATAACAGGCAAAATGGACGAATGCTGCCTTCAGGGATTGATAGAAAAATCGTTCAGAAGCGGTTCAACACGTGACTTAAAACGCAATGCTTCTTCCAAAACGTAAAGATCTCCTCCAGACATGTTAAAAGATATATAAAAAAAAATACCCTGCTTGGAAAAATAATACGTGTTTAATATGGTTTTCCCATAAAAGTCAATTAATATGCAAATATTGTTAATTTCAGAAGTTTAACTACTGGACACAAGACCCTCTACATAATGTTAATAACATGATAACTCTGTAATACTATAATACCCACTGTACCTGCAAATTATATATATTTATTATTTATTTTAGTTTAAATATAACGTGCAATAACATTTCATGAATTTCTGTATATTTGAACAGACTGGATAGACTGTAGATAACCACCACCTACTGTATGTATATAAAGTAATCATTTAATATGTATTTCATCACTCCTTGCACTATTTGTATTGTGTTCACAGTTTACAGAAAGTTTCACCTGTCATCATAACTTCGGTTCAAGCTTTGGTAAAATACGAGATCTTGGAGGAGTCCGTGAACAGAGCAAAAGCAAACGTGGTCGCGTATTTTTAAGCTTTCTCGCGAGGTTATGACGCAAAACGCGGAAAGTATTTATGTTAGCAACAGAACAAGCTAACTGTCCCTCGCTTCGGTCTTATTTTTAGCATTATATCGGGTCTTTTCTAATTATTTTTGTTGGTTGCAATGGGGAAAGCAGATTTTCTCTCCCCGAAGGCGATAAGCAACCGGATAAAGTCCAAAGGTCTCCAGAAATTGAGATGGTATTGTCAGATGTGTCAAAAACAATGCAGAGACGAGGTGAGCTTGTAGCTTAAGTATCGTGAAATCTGTTATTATTACTATTTTTTTTCATTTGTGTGTTTATTACTATTTTTGTTCTTCTCTGTCTGTTGTCAGAATGGCTTCAAATGTCACTGCATGTCCGAGTCCCACCAGAGGCAGCTGCTGCTGGCCTCAGAGGACCCGACCAAGTTCATGGACTTCTTCTCAAAGTAAGTTCATCTGTGTATCTACAAGTTTGCGAAAAGAAAGACATGACAGTGTTGTGATTGAGCTGGTGGAGTTAATTGTTGTCTCCTTTTTCCTAGTGAGTTCAAAAACGAGTTCCTGGAGCTGCTCAGTAGACGTTTTGGTGAGTCTGGACTTCCAACCACACATCATCCAGATGTTGTTACAACAGCAGCAGCTGTAGAAACTGTTTCTCTCATGTCTTCTGCTCTTCTTCTCATCTGTAGGGACCAAGCGAGTTCACAACAACATCGTCTACAATGAGTACATCAGTGACCGAGAGCACATCCACATGAACTCCACACAGTGGGAGACTCTCACCGACTTCACCAAGTGGCTGGGCAGAGAAGGTGGGACACTGTGTTTTTCTACTAACTTGTACATTATGAATTTCTGTGACACATTTCTGTTAAGGAAACACAAGTAAATGACAGTAGTTTTAAATATATACGAACATTTCTATATTTTGGTATTGTCAACAAATTTCATGCTCAGAGCCAAACCAACAATGAATGGATCTATTTACAAGTATTGTGTGTGTATCTTAAGTCTGATATATCTTATCGCTCTGTGCTGTAAACTTGTGTTGTTGTCCAAAAACTGTTAAAAACACATCAACGAGCCACATCGCTGCACTGGTTGGCATTGTTCCTAGCTTATTTAAATTATTTACAATGTAGTGCAAAGTCAAGAGGTTGTGATATGTAGCACAACAAGCTAGTGAAGCTGTAAACAGAACTATATTCCTGCACATGCTCAGTGGTGTCTGCCTTACACAGAACTACTCTTCTGAGACTGAAAACTTGATTGATGTTCTTAGTCTTTGGAGCCGTTTCTAAACACACTAACATGTCCAAACTCTTCATGATGATGTAACATGCCAACCAGTGCAGTGGTGTCGCTCACTGACATGTTTTTAATAGTTTTTGGACAACAGCGGAGGTCTTCGGTGCAGAGGAATAAGATATATCAGACTTAAGATACAGATACAATACTCTGTACATGAGATTTGTTGACAATAAGAAAGATATAGAAAGTCTCCAGCCATATATAACATTATCGGCCAAACTTGTTGTAATAATGAAATAACACTGAAGAAAAACATGTATAAAATACCAATAGCATATTAAGTTTTCCTTTATTGATTTCAACATGACTTTGCCCGAATGAAAAGTCAGATCAGGAACAATATGTAGAACCCAAACTGAGTGCAGATCCTCATTAAACAAAGATGATAATCTGTTAAATCTGGTCCTGCCAGGTTTCTGTAAGGTCGATGAGACCCCAAAAGGCTGGTACGTCCAGTACATCGACCGCGACCCGGAGACCATCCGCCGCCAAGAGGAGCAGGCGAAGAAGAAGAAGCAGGACCTTGACGACGAGGAGAGGAGCGCCAAGTTCATCGAGGAGCAGGTCCGCAGAGGCCGCGGCGGCAAGGAGGAGGACGTGAGTACCAGCGAGACAACAGGACTTCAGCTTCTTACTGTTTGTTCATCTACAAATTACCTAAAAGACTGTATCTTTGTTGTATTCTATAGGAAACTCCAGTTTTCACAGAGCTGAAACGAGAGAATGAAGAAGAAAAAGGTTCGTCTTTGTTTCAGATCAGTGAATGTTTGTCACGTTGCACTTTTTCTTTTCCTTTCAAATGTTCAATTGAACACTGAATTTTTATGTCATAATGAAGTGAGATTTTCATGATTCAGTTCAAAATTTAGGCTCAGTGTTTCCATCACTAAAAGCTGGATGTTCAGCAAAGTCAAACTTCTCACATATTTTTCTTTTGCAGTTGCTTTCAACCTGGGTGCTTCTTCATCAGTGGCCCGTCCTTCCACGTCAAGGTACAGTAGCTTCTGTGCAGTGTGTAAATTCTGCTGCGTACTTATCAAGCAGGTATAATTTAAGTATTTTGTCTGAAGCTGTTTGCGTGTCTCCCTGTAGCTCTGCTCTGGGTGCTAGCGCTCTTAAATCGGCATCATCATCCTCAGCCAAGAGGAAAGAAATGTCCTCCAGTTCAGACTCCAGGGAGAAGAAGAGGAAGTCTGCCCTGGAGGAGATCATAGAGGTAAGAACAGATGATTTTACAGCTGATGTCGACGTTTGAGTTTGTATTTTTGTCAAAATTTGTAAAAACTGAGCTTTAAACGAGTGACAGTGATCATTTGAAATATCTTTCAGATGGAGGAAAAGAAGAAGCAGCAGCAGCAGCAGTCGATCAGGACAGATAACTGGCTGCAGCCCAACATCGTGGTCAAAGTCATCACCAAGAGGCTGGGAGAGAAGTATCACAAGAAGAAGGCTGTCATCGTGGTAATGAAGCTTTAGATGCATGTTTATGTTCAGTGATGCTAAGTGGAAAAAGATTTATGATGCTAATAATAGTTGTGGATGGTTTTGCTGCAGGAGGTGCGAGACAAATATGCAGCGGTTGTGAAGATGATCGACTCCGGAGACAAACTGAAACTGGACCAGAATCACGTTGAAACGGTCATACCTGCACCAGGTAGACCTCTTACAACCTGATAAAAACTCTCCACATATTTATTAAAAACGTTCAGACTGATAGATGACTTGAGGTAATTTATTTATGTACCTCAGCTGTGTTTTTTTTATCCTCCTCAGCATCATGTTGTTGAACTTCCTGCAGGTAAACCGGTTCTGATCCTGAATGGCCCCCACAGAGACACGGAGGCCGTGTTGGAGGGGATAGACGAAAAAAATTTCTGCGCCACGCTCACACTCAACTCTGTACGTATTTCTACACTTTAGGTTGTGTTTTCTACTGTAAAAAACTAGTCGTCAATTTATTATCTACATATTATTGGATTTATACCATTGCCTAGGGCTGTATGATATGACGATATATATCTTGTGACGATAGAGAAACATCTATTATGCTCTATCGTTTATTTCGTTGTGTCACACACTCATTTGGACTACGGTTGAGGGTTGATGTCACCGATTAAAAGCCTGCATGGCCACAGGAAATACTTTTTTTTTGTCTGATTTGCTGACAGTTACCTGTTCAAACTGCGTATCAAGATGCCTCTTTAACAGCTTAAAGGGTCAGTTCACCCAAATTACAAGAAGCATATTTTCTCTCTTACCTTCTGCAGCATCTAGTCATGCAGATAGTTTTGGTTTTGTTTATCCAGGTTTAGAGAAATCTGTCTGGAGGTGAACGGAGAATCATTTGCGTTGCTAAAAGCATTGAAAAATTACTCTAAAGCTACCTGTCGTTCCAGAAACTGTGGCTCTATTAGTCTAGATAATCCACTGAATACGTAGTTTTCATTGAAATAACTTTCTATCAATGAAATAGTCCCTAAAACTCACAGTGAGGTCTGTTTATTATCTAATGTAAAGACGACACTGTTTCTGGAACGAGGTAATGCTGGTACTTTAAAAAATTTTGTAATTTGCGTGAACCAACCCTTTAATCACTGTTCCAAATCAGTGCCATTTTACATAATATAATGTACATTTCAACAATTCAGTTTAACATTTTAAAAACCATTTTCATTTCATTTGGGAACCGGCTGTGCTGAAATTGTTACTTCAAAGTGTCCTGAAATAGAAAATGCACTAAAATAATTGAACATACAGCATATAGTCCTTCACAGCATTCATCTGCCCACCACGGAACTACGGTGGCCTTTAAGGACAAAACACACACAAGGGTGAAAGCACAAACATTAGGAAGAACATTCTTGGTTTGGAGCATGTTTCCCTTAATGTTGCTTAATGTAGTTTGTCCTTAGGGGCCACCGTACATAAGCACAATTTACCAACATAATTACATTCAATGTGACAAATCTTAAATTTAAGATTTTAAAAGTTGTTGTAATAACCTGTATTAGGTTAACTGCTTCCCATTTCCTGTATTCACATTTATGTTGCATGTTTTTATACATTGGTGTTACAGACGTCATGAAATGTTCGTCTCTTCTTGTCTTCAGGGTCAACAGAAAGGGAGAAGAGTGAACGTCGCCTACGAGGATTTCTCCAAACTGGCCTGAACCAGCGATCTCCCCGTTCTAACCTCAGGACTCTACTGTGTCAGAGTTAATTCCCTGAGATTCACCTGTACATACATATATCCCACAATCCCACAATGCATTTCCAGCGAGGTATCACAGACAAAAAAAACCTTAGAAGCAATGTGTTCAATTTGTTTTTATTTTGTATCGATACTCAGGTTGATCCTAACGTTGCAGATGTAATAAATGTGTGAATAAATTCAACAAAACAGACTTCTGGTGTTCTTTGAGAAAAAAAAAACATTCACAGATTAAATGATTGAAATGAGCAAATCAAATCAAGAAAAGTAGTTACAAATGGGACATCAGTGGAAAAAAGTTACACCTTATGTTCCTCAGTGTGTTTTGTCCTTTTTTTCACTCCAAATGGTTTTAATTTTCTTTCTAACTTTACTGACTGGAGACTAATAGCAGCAAAGGGTATTTAAATGTGTCTGTCTGCTCAGAGTGTCGGCAGGAAGCTGTTGAGATCTGGGAGGATGTAGTCGGTATAGTGGCCGTCGATGAAGCCCTTCCCGCTGTTGTGTATAAACCAACAGTAGACGTTTGTGCCGTGCTTCGTATCGCGTCTGTAGTCCTTCTGCCAGCCTCTGCAGAACACAAACACACAAGAGTTTATGGTTTTAATAAGAAGTGGAGTCATTCAGTAATGGGTTTTTGATGGGTTGAGACGTACCTGGTGACGAGCAGCTTGTTGCCCTTCACCTCCATGGTGGCCTCCTTCTTCAGAGGGTCGGGTCCTTGGTGGATGTCGTACACACTCACCTCAGGCTCTCTAGAAAACTGCCCTAGAAGATCACACACACATATTTTCAGCTTCAAATCTACCAGTTGCACAGGATAAGTGTGCAGTGTCTCCCACAGTTTCACTAAATCCTCAAATGACCGTGCCTCATCCTGCCACGTGAAGCTATTCACTCCACTTTTGAATAGTCCTCTGGTCATCTAGAAGCTCTTTTAGAGGATTTTCTTACTTAAACAGGAATAAAAGGTAAATCCAGAGTGAAAAGAACATCCTGTACACTCCCAGAAGGTCCTCTTCAGTGAGCAGAACAAAATAAAATTAAGATTTCACTTGGTTTACAGGTGTCTCAGCTTATCACACACAACTGACGTAAACTACATGGCCAGAAGTATGTAATGGTTAAACATCTCATTCCAAAACCAGAAAACCAGACCTCCATTCATCTGGTTTTGCTCCCATTCAGTCACATCTGAGGTCAGGTACTGATATTAAGTGATAACACCTTGCATCCCAGATCATCCCAAAGGTGTTGAACAGGGTTGAGGTCAGGGCTTTGCAGACCAGTGAAGCTCTTCAACACCAAACTCAAAAGAAAAATATCTTTATGGAGTTGGCGCATTATTGGGACAATGTTGTATTGAAGCAGGAAAGAACCTTCCCTAAACTCTTGTCAACATGTTGGAAGCGCACTAATGTCTTAAATATCATTTCAGTATGCTGGAGCATTAATTGAAGCTAAGCACAAACCACGAAAAATACACCACTAAGACCTTCAGCTCTTTGCCCAAATTAAGATTTTCTGGTTCCGGTGACAGACAAAGATGGTATTTGTTCAGATAGCTAAAGGTGACATCACTTCCCATCATGAGGCTGCGATTTGACGCACTGATTTACATCCTCTAGTGGAACAACATCAGAGTAACATCCTACAGCTGGTTTACCACCCTGTTAGGACACTGAGTGTTTCACATGACAGAGACGTACCTATGAGCCCGTGGACCAGAGGGGAGTACTGGTTGTCAGTGGGAATGTAGATGCCGAGGAAGTCGACGCTGACGGGGTTTTTCTTCCACACACGGTGAAGCAAAACCATCACCTGGATGTTATTATTGATTGTGACTGAAACATGAGAGTTCTTGGTGATGGAAATCCTCACCCTGAAACACATGAAAATATGAAAAAATGACCCTGACGTCAAGGCAGCACAAGTCAGACGCCGTAATAAGTGAGGGTGCAACAGTTACCCATCCTGTGTGATTTCAGCCGTGGCCCCCCAGGTGAAGGAGTGGTTGCTTCTGCCGTCGGTCATGATGATGCTGTCGGCGTTGACAGTCACGCTGATTCCATCAGGTTGGTAGTAGACTGAGATGGTGCCGAAGTAGGTTTTCAGTTTGTTTTTTTGCATCTGCTTGGCGCCGACTAACTGCCCATTGACCACCACACCTTCAGGACAGGAGAGACAGTTAGAGAGGAGGGTTCATCCCACCGGTGACGCACAAGGTCGCGCTTCATTTGAACAATCCAGAGCTGAGTATCAAGTAACAATGACGTCTACTGAGCTTCAAGAGACATTTGAAACAAGACAATCAGTGTAGAGAGCTAGTAAAGTTGCAGCAAATAGACAAATGATGGATTATTGAGCATCTTTTGACAACAGAATGTGCACACGCAGAATATATGTCATTTAAGAATCTAAATGTGTATAATTTCCAAACATTAACAGTGATAGTTTAATAATCACAAACAAATAAAGTCATGCTGGAGCTGGTGATGTTATATTAATAATGATCATCTGTACTTACCCACTTTACACATTATATTCACACAAATCTAATGATTTTATGATAAAAACAGATAAAACCGATGACAGTAATGTGACATAAAAGAAAAGAAATCAAAACAGAAATACAAAAAAAATAAAATTCAAGTAAAATCAGGAAAGGCTCTCTGATAAAAGTGTGAAAAGTATCTGAAAGGATAACATTTCCAATAAATGGTGTGAATATAAAAAAGAAGCGTAAAACTATGCTGCATAATCAGCCTTTTTTCACCTCAGGAATATTTTTGAAAATTTTTTTTGAATATTTTTGAAAAACATCTACAACTCATCCAGAACCAGGAAGAGTGAACACATTACACTGATAGATTTTCTTTTAATGGTTTACAAAGCACTAAATAGTTTAGTTTGAGCCTATACTGCAGAGCTACTAAAAATACGCTAATTTTAAAGTCGAGATGAAATGAAAAATACCTTTATAACCCTTTTAGATCAAATCCCCAATGAAATTTTGCACCTATTTGACAATATATGCCAAAAAATATACAAAAAAATCAATTTCTTATATCTTATATCAGAATCAAATCATGTTTTCTTTTTGTATCTATCAATCAATCTTCAGCTTTTAGCGGCACAGAGCTAAGATTCATTATGACGCCCACTTTACAACGTTCAAATTAAATTGCTCCAAACGTTATGTCCCGCCTGTCTTTCCTGTTTCAAATTTCAAAAAAAATTATTTCTTATATCAAAATCCAATCATGTTTTCCTCCTGTACCCATCAATCAATCTTAAACTTTTCACAGAGCTAAGATTCATTATGTCCCGCCTGTCTTTCCTGTTTCACTCAGAAATACATCACGATGTGGAAGTTAGATACTGTATATATAAGTGCTATACAAATAAATAAACATGAAACGTGAGAATATATTGAGTAACAGAAATAGTTAGCATATAGAGTTTCTTAAAACCCTGTGTTGTACCTGTTCCAGTGTCAGACACCAGGTTGAGAATGTGTCCAGGTTTGGAGTCGATGTTGAAGCAGACGTCCATGTTGCTGCTGGGCAGGTGGACGATGAAGTGAGGGTCGTTATCCACTGGATGAGAAACACTGAGCTCGTTACACATGGAGTACTGTTCACATTTAATACTGCGGCTGGGAGAGTTTTCATGATGATGTGAGTGTCACCAGAAGTGTGTGTTTGTGTGTGTGTGTGTGTGTGTGTGTGTGTGTGTTACCTAAGTTGACCTGTGGGGGTAAGATCAACTGGTCCTGGGGACCCTTCACAGCGTGGCTCGGCGGGGCCGGAGTGGTCACCTGGACCCAAGGTGGAGGCTGGTAGACGACACGCACCGGACTCAGACTAGCAGATGCTGAGCCTCCTCCTCCTACTACTCCTCCTATACACAAGAGACACAGTTATAAAGGTTAACTAGATGTTGATCATCAGTATTGTCTGGTTTTCATTTAATGGATATAATGTAGTTTGTTGTAAAACTGAAATTCTCCCAAGAAAAAATTAGAAGTGAGTTGGAAGGAAATCTGTCTGTAAATCATCTGAATCAATATTAAAGTGTCTCTGTAGCTAACAGGAAGCTCTTAACCTCGATTGATCCTGAACTGATGCTAACTGATCAACTGGTGATCAAGCATTAATGTAGCGATCATTGACTTTCATTGGAAACGTTTCATGATAATTTGATCATATTGTGTTTGTGTTTTCTTTTTAAAGAATTCTGTTTTTCTAAATTATTTCAAGCCTGCAGTTTAGTTAGTTATGACGTTTGCTTTTTTAACCAACAAAAGGAGCCGTTACAGTTTTTTTTTTTTAGACAGAAAGAATAACTCTTGTGAAGAAATTTCATGTAATGCAACTGATGAACAGCTCATTACACTGAAAATTCAGTTGTTATTTAACATTTTATTGCAGACATATTGGAAAAATGTTCTTGTTCTTATTGTCTTGATAATGATTTTAACCATATCAACCTCTTCTACATTGATGGTTTAGTTTAGTTTAGTTTAGTTTTTATTTCTGTCTCATGCCAAACGTATGGCCCATTCCACATGGGATTACAAGATAATATACCACTATTTTACAAAACATGCATCTTCTAGTCAACATCTACAAAAGCACATGGTTTAGGATTTGTTGTTCAATAAAGTTCTAAATGGTCAGCAGGTCAAAAATATCTTTTACAGATTTTTTTGTCATGAAAGATGGTAAATTCCAGCACAAAATTATTTGTGTAATTATTATTCTTGGCTTTAAGATTTTGGTATTATTACTGGCCTTAAAGATCCAATAACAGTTTCAGGCTCATGTTTTTCCTCCTATTGTTGAGTTCAGACTTTTGATTATAATCATCCTAAAATGATAGTGATGATATCTAACTTTAAGTACCATTATTTGTCAACTTGTTATATGTTTTATGTTTTTCATTTTAATATGTCTTTTATGTTTTTTTTTCACTTTTTCTGTTTTGTATGTGGTATAATTCATTTTTAGTTCTTTTATATTGTAAGTGTAACATACTGTAAATGTGCTGCTATTTGGGTCACTTTGGACTCTCAAAAAAGAGAGACCATCCTGGACAGATAAAGATAAAATAAAAACAACTATAAACCATAAAGATCAGGTTTAGACAGTGACATCAGCCACCATTAAAAAAAATATATATATGTTTCAGGGACCTGAGCAGCAGCCGTGCTTGGGGTCCCTCGGGGAGTCGGCCAGCAGCCTCTCCCTGGCGTCCTCGCTCTCCACCAGCATGGCGGTGAACGGAGTGACGAACTGATGCTCCACGGCCAGCGCCAGGATCCGTTGGGTGATTTTCCTTTTCTTGGCAGCTGTTTGAGCCAGAGACCTGCAGGAGAATCACACAGCAGCTGTCAAATGCTGACAACACCACAAATTCACTCTGGCATATATATATGTGAACAACTCAATCATATTTCTACTATGCACAGGGTTTTCTAAGTAGATCTTTGACTTGATAGAGGGCCGTTGGTATAACTTTCAACCTGTCATGATGTACAGTATGAAAAGATACACAACCATTGATCATTCTGTACTCTTTCCCGCCTCTCACCTTTCACTGATCAGCTGTTTGATGGTGATGTAAGCCCACATCTGTCTGGCAAAGCCCGTGAACGAATGTTGATGCTTGGCGAGCTCCATGTCCAGCTCCGAAGTGTCAGTCTCTGACTCAAGGGTGATGTCCAGACTGGCCTGCAGGACGAGAATCGCAATTTTAAACTCTGTGAAGTGACTGCTTACCCTTCCCTCCCTACTTCCTACAAATGGAGGTTACTCATAATGACTTATAAGTCAAAATAACTGAATAAGTAAATTTAGGGCCAACCAACCGAAGGTGTCTCCATAATGAAGGAAAGGATAAAGGGGGAAAACAGGGAATCTTGGGACATATGGTTTTGGAGTCCATGTAGTTGCCACTTTAAAGGTAAACTATCAGTGAACAAATCTGGCAAAATGCACTGTAGTCATTTGAGGTTGGTGCATGAATTGAGGTGGTGGTTCCCAAACACTTTTGGCTTGAAACCCCCTAAAATGAAGTCATGTCTTCTTGCAATCACTCATCACAGGTCGTACATGTCTATGAGCTGTGATCACTTCAACTAAATAGAGATTTCCACCTCTAAACCTCTCTGATTGCTTAATGTCAGAGGTACTATCCAGTATTTACTCACAGCAGATGCAGTGGTGAAGCTGGTCAGCGTGTTGGTGTCAGACGGCAGCACCTTTCCGGCCACCACCAGCTCTGAGCCGGCGAAGTATTTATCGAAGCGGTTCTGGGTGATGTTGGAGACCGAGTCCTCTGGGAACTGAACGGTGATCCTCCTCAGCAGTGGAGAGGAGACCTGGCTGTAAAACATCTGTGGTAGAAGACAAAGGACACTGAGGTGACTGTGAGAGACTAAAGAGCATCTGGAATGTGTTGATTTACAGAACCAAAGTCCCTGCATCTGACAAAAAACACATGCAAACTAATTCTCATAGGACAAAAACTAATAATAACAATTGACAAAAGACATTACTATTGTTGAGCACAACAAATAATGAGTTTGAGTCCTCAAACTATCAACTTTGAGAAAAAAAGAATGGCCTTTGTTATTAGTTATAATGATACAAATGACAATATCACATTTGGCTTTAGGTATCATGACTAAGGTTCCAATAGTCAGCTGCATTTTGGATACAGTTATAAGTTTGTAAAATATCTGAATTTGTTAAATTTTGAGTCTAATGAATCTCTTTTTGCATCTTTTATCTCCACATTCAATTTTGTTTAGCAAAGAGCAATTAATATACAAACCATTAAACAAGCCATTTAGCTAATCTATGTGGCAAAACTTGAGTTGTATGTCGTTTTTTCCATAAATTTGAAATTATTTATAGCTTTTGTTAAACCTAAATACATTCAATAAGGGATTTGGAAGGGATGCCCAGATTGAACTGGATTTGAATTTGCTAAAATGTTTAAAATAATAAAATGAAACCAGGTCCTAGGTGACTGCCATACCTTGTCATACCAGTTTATAACAGTTCACTTTTATAAAACAATCAACTTGGGCCAGTGATGCGTAAGATTAAAAACATACGTCTTCCAGTACTACACTTCATATCCAGCTGTTGTGTATACATATCTTATTTTCATCAATTTAAAAAATTCATTTATTTCTTTCCCAAAAATGTTTTTTGCTGAAGAGGAGGTTTTCCTTGTTGCTGTCGTACCCGTAGCTGCTCTGCTGCATCATGGTTAGCGTAGATCCGCTGGGCCATGCCCCTGTTCTCATTGGCGATACGTTCCAGGAAGTCGTAGTCCACGTCGAAGCCAATGCCCAGTGAGAAGAGAGAAAACTCCTCTCTCATCACCCTCTTCACATTCTTCTGGATGGTGCTGAGCTTGATCTCCCCTGCAAATCATGTAGAACAACATCTTAATGGCTGAAGAACTGATTTAAAGGATATGGCTGTTGATTTTCTTTATTTTTCTTAACCCATCTCATGTGCAGAGCCAGACTAACAATGAATTGATCTACTTACAAGTGTTGTGTGTGTATCCAAAGCCTGATATATCTTATTCCTCTATGCTGTAGACCTCCGTTGTTGTCCAAAAACTTTTAAAAACATGTCAATGAGCCACACTGCTGCCCTGGATGACATGTTCCTTCATTACGAAGATTACAGTCACAGTAGTTTGTTCAGAAATGGCTCCTAAGATAAATAATAGTGATCCTATTTTCAGTGTCAGGAGAGTAGTTCTGTGTAAGGCTACTGAGCATGTGCAGGAACACGGTGGTTCCATTTACACCATTTACTTTGAGCTCCACTGTAAATTTCTCAAAGAACTTCAAAACAAAGTCAAGAGGTTGTGATATATAGCATAACAAGCTAGTGAAGCTCTGTAAATGGAACCACGTTCGTACACATGCTCAGAAACGTCAGCCTGGCCTGACACAGAACTACTCTCTGGAGACTGAAAACCTGATCACTAGTCTTTGGAGCCATTTCTAAACAAACTACTGTCACCATAATCTTTATCACCCAGTGCCGTGGTGTGGCTCACTGATGTGTTTTTAATAGTTTTTGTACAGTAATGGAGGTCTACGGCACAGAGGAATAAGATATATCAGGCTTTGGATACAAACATAATACTTGTAAGTAGATCAGTTCATTGTTGGTTTGGCTCCAAACATGAGATTTGTTGACAATAAGAAAAATATAGAAAATTGCCAACCTTATCCTTTAAAAGCTGAATTTAGATTGGTAATTAGAGACAATCTAGAGGCTTTTTAATAGTAGCCGAGTTGGTCTTACCTACAGTGGGGTCTCCATCAGACACCAGAATGATCATGGAGACGGAGCGAGAGTCGATGAGCCCCTGATTGGATGCCCTCACCAGCATCTGCACCGCTCTCATCAATGCCTCATTGATGTTGGTTCCTGGGGTCAAAGATCAATAATATATAGTCATGAACAAAGACAGATCTTTATGTTTTTGCAGTTATCAGATCATCCAAAGAATAATATTTTCTTATACCTCCGTTGGGTTTGATGCTCTGAATGTATCTCTTGGCATCAGCAATCTGAATAGAGGAGCCGGGGACCAGCTCCTCGCTCCAGCATCGTACATTGTGGTTGAAGTCTATAATGTTGAAGTGATCATCTATGTTCAAGTCATCCAAAATAGCCTGCATGGCCTCCACTGTCTGTGAGAGAAATGTGGAATTGAATGCATTCTGGAGAACGGCCACACGGTGGCAGTGTTTTACAAATGTGGGGTGAAGAGGGAGCATGAGCACTGTTGGAGGGGTCAAAGTGTAAGCAACTATCACTTACTTGCTTCATCTTGACGCCCCACATGGACCCGCTGACGTCAATGACAAACACAATGTTTTTAGGAAGAGGGGAGAGGTTGTATGGAGCGAAGAACTGGACAAAGTGGCCATCAGAGACCTGGAGGGAACAGTGGAGGCTTGAATGACAATCATCTACAAACTGTTTCTAAGTGTATGAAACAAGCTGAACAATGAGTTTTATTGTGTAATATTCAATAGTTGAGTGTGTGATACCTGTAGTTCCCCGGCATTGCTGTCCCTTTTCACATCATATCTGACAGTAAAGACGCCGTCTATAGCGCTGCCAGTGCAGTTTTCACACTTTCTCTGCTGCTGTAAATTGGGCTTGAAGACAATATGAGCCTGAGGACACAGACACAGTCGGTTTTGTATGTTTGTTCTTTTTTTCTTTTTTTTTCAAAACCCATTCAACATATGTCACTGAAATTTGGTGGGACATGAACAACGTCATGAATCAAGGAAGTATTGATTCATTTTGATGTGAATAGTGCTGCCATGTGGCCATTTATAAATGGCAAATGTACATATTAATTTGACATGATCTAACAAAATTTAATGGTATTTTAAAGTAACAATCTCGAAGATCTCTGTTTCGTTCTTCGGTGACACCTATGGTAATTGGTGGTAATTGCAGGTGTATTTTTCGATCTCACTTCCCAGAGATCCAAACAGTGTCGCCTGTGTGACGTCACTGGGCCACACACAAGCAAGTTGAAGAGCGAGTCTGTTTGGTTAGCTCTGCCTACCCTCTCTGGCTAACCAACCACTGCTGGGTGATGGAAAACACATCACTAACTGTGTGCTGCTTGTGATTTTTCCCGGGAATGTCACCACCGACACCCATTTCTTTCATCAGTGGGCTATAGGCTCAATCACAATTGTGTTACCTAATTTGGCAATAGATAGGATGATCAACAGATGACCATAACTCATGCATCTGCCTCACTTAAAATCTTGCTCAATTCATCTTTGTACAAAGCTGTAGTAATCCCATGAAAGCTTTAGGTATTCTCTAAAAATCATGGCACCATCAGACAATCAGCAAGGTTGTCAGTACATTAATATAGATTGAGATTTCTTGATTCAAATTTCTAAACAATTTCTATTACTAAAATAACACATTTAGAGAATTGTGCAGCCTTGGCAGAGGTGTTACCTTGTCTTTGGAGGAGGTCACTCGGATCAGCTCTGTAAACTGCGCACCGAGGGTGTTTGGTGTTTCTACTACGGTGATTCCCCTCGGCTCAAAGATGTACACATCCACCTAAAGAAAGACTTGGTCAGGTACGATTGCTAGATGACATGGAGACACACAGAGACAAACATATGTTATGATATTATTACCTGGAACTGTGGCACCAGCCTCCCAGGCTGCAGGTACAGCGAGTGCTCGTAGAAACCCAGCTTCCTGAGCATCATCTCCTGGTAGTGGAGCTCAAACTCAATGCTACTGCCAGGAGGAACGTGGACCTCTGTCTTAAAGGTCTCCATGTCCTGAGAATTAGCCCTGTGAAGAAGAAACAATGCAGTCTTTATGAAGTTATTGAACTCTACTCATGGTTTAAGTACAAGAAGCTGGTCCAGTACCTGACGATGCCTGCCGCCTTGCCCCTGGCTCTGGCCTGGGCGTACAGGTTCCTGGCCACCGTCTTCTCTTTCACTGAGCCCACAAATGTTATTCCATTCACATTCCTGCAAGATAAAGTGTAAAAAGTTAGAACTGTGCATACTGTTGGGATGGATCAGTCATAGAACTGCGATGTGGCTCACATGGTGAAGTTGGTGATGAAAGCTCGTTTGGGGATCTGGACGTTGAAGCCGATGCTCTGGGCTTTGGAGCCCGAGTTGACCACTGAGCTCCTGACGGTGGTGTGGGCGAATCGCGATGTGATACGACTCTCCACCTTGTAGCTCTTGACAGTGATGTCATCTCCGCGGATGGCCTGTGCAGGAAATGATAGGAAATGTGAGAAAGTTTTAAGCACAAAGAAGGTGGATCTGGGTGTCAAGATCTCAGTAGCTGAGAGGATGAACTTTCCAGACTAATTTTTTCCCTTTTAAAATCTGCAACCTTTTCTTGGTTTTAGCCTTTGTGTCCTTTCTTGATTTGAACTTTCGGTCTTGACAACCACTTGATCTTGACTCTTTTTTTCACACGTATCCCACCAGTCTTGCTCTTCTCGCTTTTTAACTTTGGAAACTGCTGATGTTTCCCTTAAAACTCAGTGCACAAATCTGCACTAATCGATATTTTTTTAATATCAAAGGGTCAAATGACTATGTATACTGTGAAAGGATGGTGATTAATAGAGATTTTTTACCCAACACTGCAGTTGCCTTCAGACGTTCCTACTGGACATTTTACAGTCTTTCAGCTCATTGTTTTGGTTTTACAGCATACAACTTTACTGTCTTGGTCCACTCTTATCAATCAAAAGAAGACTATAACTTTGATTTGACTAATTTGGACAGCTGAATTCTCATATTTGCTTCAAATAAAAAATTCAGTACATTTTTGCACAGGAGGACTGTGGATTTTGTCCCCCATCACTTACATTGAAAGTGCATTATGAAGGGATCTTCTAATGGTCAGTATGAACAGGAGGAGTAATTACAGCAAGAAAAAAAGGTTTCAATGTTTATTTGGACACCTGACTTTTGTTTTAGGCCAGACTTGAAAAATTGTAAACCTATCCTTTGATTACATGTCAGTTTGTTCTGGTCTGGCCAACTTCACTTGAATGTTTCTTTGGTTTAAATTGCTTCACAGAGTCTTCATAATCAAGGTGTCAAAACTCAAACTGAAGTCCCTAAAGTGGCCAAAGTTTGAGATGCTAGGAAAGCAAAAAAAAAAATTGAATTGATGAAACCACATCATGATGTATCCTACTTAACACATCTGTTCCGCTGATTTGATTTCATACGTAGAGAAAGACTGACTTTCTTTAGTCAGTAAAGGAAAGCAGGGCAGGATTAGGGCAGAACAAAGTCAATAACCTGTCAGTCACGGGAATCTCTTCAAACAGCAGCATATTGATTATTAGATAAGGTTAAACTCTGTCACAGTGGAGAGGTCTTGAATAACAAGCGGAGAGTCATACCTCAAAGTCTTCCTGCTCCTCGCTGGTCAATATCGCTCTCTGAAAGACACACAAGTCATGAGCCTCACACAGTCTTAATCTAGTCTCTGAGAGAAGATCATGAATCACAAAGTGTTGTTATTAAGTCAGAGATGATGCAGGATTACAGATACACAGAGGTTCAGAGTGGGTTTGTTTGGTGATGTCTTGTTTATTTTTGTGTAATCAGTAGGATGCATTCCACAGGTCGATGATTGCAGCCGTTGCAACATCAATGAGGAAAGCAAACTTACAATTCATGTTTTATATTATACAATTAGACATGCATGTAAATCTTATTAAGTGTTTTGGACTCAATAGAAGAGGATGAGCTCACCTTGTGTCTCTCCCGATGATCCTGTAGATCTGACTGGTAGAAGAAAGAAAGTTTTTGTACTAAGTGTTGATTATTAAAATCACCAGAGATATATAACCATTCATTTTATTTAAACAGAAAAGCTGACTAAGATGCATATTTTTTAATATTTTCATAAACATTAAAGATAAACATTCAAGGAGAAGCATTTAGACAGATTTCAGGGATTAAAAAGCATTTACTGCGTGATGAAAAATTCACCCTCTGGAGCACAAAAGTGAGTTTTTAAGTGAGTTTTAAAGGTCAACGGTCAATGCAAGCATTTAGTTTTCATATCTAAAACTATGGTTTACATACTGAGACTATTAAATGATATATAATCCACTGTTGTGCATGCAGTAATCAAAAAATTCCATAAAAACCAATGATGTTTGCTTCTTGGCAGTGTTCACCATTAGGCCAACAACCACCAATAGATGCAAAAATCTATTTGTATACATCAGAATATACTGTTAATGTATATCTCTGCCTTCTTTACATTCATAAACTACAACCAATTTGATCCTTACTTTGATTTAAGATCAATATCGGCCTACAACAGTTCGTCTAGACTCTATTCTGTAAATAAAAAGTTGTGTAAACAGAGTTTTTCAGGGTCCAGCTCACCGTCTCGTCATCCCATTCTCCGTCTATCACAAACTCAAAGCAGCAGTTCTGTTGAAGGAGCAGGAGCCCCAGAAGTAGCAGCAGCAGACGCCTCATGTTTGCAGGCCTGTGGGCTCAAACACACATAACCTCACACACACAAAACACAGCGCGGGGAGATAGTCGGTCCTTCTGCGGGGGAGCCTCGTGGAAACACAGCACAGCTGAAACTGAAGGTTAAAATCCACTGAACTGATCGACTCCTAGACCCAGTCAATATTTGTTGTGTTTCATGTAACCCAGTGAGGAGAAGGAAACTTTGAAACTTGGCCTGCAGTGTGGACAGGGTAAATAGGACAGATACAGAGGTTTCAGACAGACTGACCTGTCAAAAACTGACCAGTATGATGCATATTTGACCAACTATCATTCTGAGGTGTTTCTGATACAGAACTGGCAGATTTTTTTTAAAAAAAAGGCCAGGTACAACTTAAAGGTACAGAGCTGATCATTTTGATGACACAGATCCCCAGTTTACATGAGGAAGATGTAATGTTGCGTTTTGTCCACAAGATGGTGTCAACGTAGACCTGAACTGTTGAAGCCTCAATGTCTCCTCTCTCATATTAAAATGTGTAATAGAAAAAAAAAAAAGATCAGTTTGACTTTTGAGTACATGTTTGAGTTTTAGGACAAAAAAATTTGGTGTCACATTATGAGTTTTTACACTGTAACTGAAAAAAAATGATATGAATTTAAAGTGCTGGGAAATAAAAACTGCAGTCAAGCATTGCAATGGTCTTACTGTCTGAACATTTAGCTGAGAACGGAAGTATTTTGATGCCATTTAAATAATAATAACAATAATAATAATAATAATAATAATGATACGTTTATTTGTACAGCACTTAACCAAACCAAAGACTGCAAAGTGCTTTACAAGGATAAAATGAAAGAAACTGAAAAATACACATATAAATACACACATGCAGACAAATTTACCCATATTGAATAAGGTTTTTTGTTTGTTTGTTTTTTTAAAAAAAGGCTTACAGTAAAAATATATTTTCAGAAGCAATATACAAGAGACAAAGCTATTCAGAGGAGGTTATTTTGCACTTTCAATTTAATAAACTGTATTAAAAACACTCTTATTTAAAATAGATATTCCCTTTGATTATTATGCTTTGTTATACTTACTCTAAATAACAACAGTGGTCAGACTTCAGGCAGCTGATAGAAGCACATAATGCTAAATGACAGTGGCATGCTGCCTTCAAGTGCTCCTTGTAAACTCTAGCTCCCATGTTGTTTTGAAAATGTATCTTCATTATTTTATTAATCAATTGAATGTGTATTTAACATTTATGTTTATGTTCTCTGTTATTCCTCTTTTGGTGGTCATAACCAGCTTGAAGGACCGGTGGGATCTGAATTGCTCTACAAGGCTACAGAGATTTTGATATTTTCTGGATGTCAAACTGCACTGCTTCATCTTTGGAAAAAAATCAATAAAAACATTTCAGAAGAAGAAAAATGTGTCTGTCATGCAGTTTGCTCTGCTGTGTGTTAAGTTACAAAGACAGAACGATTCTTCTACTTAAAGTTTAAACATCTGTTGACTTGTCCACACCCAGATATGTGACCAGATACCTTGAGGGGTCAGTTCTGAATAAAGACACTGTGGAGAAGTGTACTGAAAATATTTGTGTAGCCTACATGTTGATGGCGATTAAGGACAAACCCCGGTACCAGCTCTTAAAGGAATTTGGCACAACTTCACCTACTGTATTTCCAAAGTGCAACTTTTTTTCAGCAACTGAGAAACGCAAGAACTGAGACAAAAACATGCAGTCAAGGATGATGTCCTCTCTGCTGTGACACCACCTGAACGTCTCCAAAACTGCCTGTTACGTCTGTCTTGGATCAGAGAATGAACCCTCAGTATCCAGGACTCAGTTTAGTGTTTGTATATCAGGATGTTCACCTATATCTACCATTAGTACTGTAAAATAATCAATATAATCAATATCAGCACTGTATAATTATAAAGTTGGGGCGTCAAATTACAACTAACATTAAAATAGAAATCATTTATTTTCACATTAATAATGACTGTGGCAAGAACTCCTTTTCCTCCCTCTGAGACCGAACACAGTGGTCTGTATTCATCACTGTGTCCAAAGCAGGAGCATTAAATGAGTCACCTCAACAACCACACACAAAAGATGTTAAGGAATGAATATTTAAGCTGTTACCATTCAACCATCTGAATGTTTGAAAGCACTTTTATTCTAATAGAGTGTAAGCATGTTGTGTTGAGCCCTGTAAGAGCAGCCATGGCACTTTTGGAAACAAAGAAGCCAGAAATGTCAAAAAAAAAAAAAAAAAAAATCATCAACTTTGAAACACTCAGGAGAGAATAGACAAACAACGGTGCATCAACACTTGAAATAAGTTGAAAAATACATGTTTTCGCAGGAACATTATTAATATTTTAATAGAAATTAGAGCAGAACATTTAGTCCTACAAAAGCCTGGTGGGAAAACAGAAGAAAAATAAAGTATTAAATACATAAATCAGAGTGAGAGCCACATCCAAATGATTTTTGTCTTTAACCCAAAAAAAAGCATTAATAAACCGTGTTTAATCCTCAAAAAAAGTACAAGAAATACGTCAGTTACATTAAAAACATCTGGGTCATGTTGGGTCAAGTGTCGATTATAAACTTCAGGTTGGGAAGGAAAGAAAAGCCGCCTAGTGGGGACAACAAGCAACACATGTCCCATGTTTCTTGCTTGGTGTCAAAAAATATGGGAAATGTGTGTGAATACAAATGATGAACATACAAGAAAATAAACTAAAAAATTATAATAGATTGTTCACAAAATCCGTCTTGATCCCAAACTTTAAGCTGAATCTTGCTTCAGGTCATAGCTGCTCTTCTTCTTGCTGTCTTTAGATCTACTTTTTTCGGGGATTTACTCACAACTACAGAAAATTCCTACGCGCTGTGAAGGCAGCAGCAGCAACAATCCAAATTACCACCGACTCATCCAGGCGTGGGGACTGATAACACTTCCATCCCTCTCTCTTCAGTGGGTGGGTGTAATTTTTCTTCTCCACATCACACCGTGGAGGACTCAGAGACACTTGAAATAATGTACCACTTATCTTTTTGAGCTTTAAAGGGAGAGAGAAAAAAAAACGAAAAACAGTGCAAGATGCTGCTGCTGTTGACTGTGCTGGTGATGTGCCTCAGCCCGAGCATATTGGGGCAACTGGAGGAACCCCAATTTGGAGATGATATTGATTCCGACTTAGCAGACTTTGATTTAGATATTGTGAGTAAGGCATTTAAAAGATGGAGATGTTGCACTTTCTGGTGTTTGGATTTCCTCACCTGACTATCTTATTGTGTCCACAGGCGCCGCGCAGGGTCCCTCGGCAGGTGAAAACTATATTAACAAAGGTAATGTCAACTTTTCTGCGGGTCTATGAAGCTATTTGAGCCTTGAGAGTGTAGATGTTAGTGTTTGTCTACTAAATTTAGAAATTAAAGGTGTTATAGACCTGAGTTTTTTTAATTAAAGAGAAGATAAACATCGAAATTTAAAGAGATTCATTGAAATTCAATTAAGAAGCAACCACAGTTTGTAGATAAATATTAATCTTGTGATCTGTCAATGCTCTGGGAGTTAATGAGTTAATGGTTTAAGCTTAAAGTTAATGAAACCCCCCCTTGCCAAAGCATTTGATTAGTGACCTGGAATGCATGACCTAGTTTAAGTTCTTTAGAAACACTGTATTTTGTCATTTTAAACTTGTGCGCTTTGGGCGTGACGCACAGGAGATCCGCCAAGCGCGCAGATGTGCCAGAGGAGCTGTAATGCGCTGGATCATAGCTCATGGGAACAAATTCCTCTGCCTCTGCTTGGTTATTGTAACTATGGGGAAACCCTGTTTTCCTTGGATGAGTCGTCTGAGGTGATAGAATATTAATTTGGAGAGCTGTTAATACGCACAGCAGGAGTGCGTAAAATCATTAGCGCAATCAGTGATCTTCAGTGGAAAAAAAATAAAAACAAATGCATAAACTTTTTCTTCTGAGCAGCAGAACAAACCTCACATCCAAGAACTCTCCATCAAGACCACCATCATCTCCCGCTATGCCTTCACCGCGGTGTACTGCGCCATGCTCAACCGGCACTCCGCCGCTGCTGAGGGCGTCTTCCAGTTTCAAATCCCCGCTGGCGCTTATGTCTCCAACTTCACCATGTAAGAGCACAATAATTCATAGACAGTGGATCTACAATCAGAATAGGATGATTAAAACATAATTAGGATACAAAGTGTGAATTTATATGCACATTTATCACCTGGAAACCTTGTATATCATTGAAAAAAACTGCCTTTTTAACCTTAAAGAACTTTTATTCTTGATATAATCCAGCAGGATTTGACAGAGTTTTATAAGAAGATGGAAAATATTCTGAAACCAATGCATGCAGAAAAAAAGCCTAAAATTAATGAAAGAAGGAAGATCTACTTGACCTTCCGTCAACTATTATGACCACAGTTCAACCAGAGTTGTGAGCAAATCAACCAAAGAGTGATTTTGCTTTCTTGGATTGTTTCATTTGAAGGATTTTAAGAAGCCTGAAGCTGTTTAAACAACCAGTATTTCAGGAAAAAAAAGGGCAAAAATTAAAGAAAAGTCAGAAAAATGAATATGTTTTTTTGTAAAGTAAATATTTCCATCTTGTGACCCCTCGGATTTATCTTGACTCCTGACCTAGAGGTTGGAAACAACTGCTGTGCAATCATGTTTAGCAATCAGCCACCCTCGAGTCCTGGCATGAATAGCATTAAAATTGAGAGCAGAGATCGAGCCGTGAATGCCAGAAATCTTTTTAGAAGCCACAAACAAACCAAAAAAGTGCCATTCAGAGAGAAGATTCATCCTTCTAAAGACGGTTAAATTATCTAATAACAACATCATCATGTCTGTCTTTGCTCTAATTTGTCCCAGAAAGTAATTCAATTTTGCAAATTTGAAAGCTCTGGAAGATATTTTATGGAGGAAATTTAAAGCAGGATTTAATGAAATGACAGATGCTGTAAAAGCTGGAGGGATTTTAGTCCCATTGTGCCTCTCATGTACTACTATTACATTCAAGTCCCAGTGCAATCACTGAATATCTGATTCTCCAAAAAAGAAATAATTGGCAATCTTTGAAAAACTCAGAATCTTGTTTAGCAACCTAATCGCTGTCATGAAGATATTTCCTCCTCCTCCTCCTCCTCAAATACTCTTCTAATCATCTGGTTGAAAGAGCATGTCGTCTCCTGCACGATAAAATCATTAGATGATAAGATGATAAGATTTTTAACCAGTTTTCCAAGTTGTGACTCTGTTTCCTAAACGAAACCAAGATAACAGCCAGAGAGAGACATATCCACATAAACCAAAATTAAATCATTATCAGTTATATTGGTAACAGTAGGAACATATGCCATTGGACGCTTAGCTCTGACTTGAATGTAACGGTAATATATAAGGGGCACAAACTGGAGCTTAAGGGATTTATGATGTTTCAGTTGCCATGGAGATGTGAGCAAAGTGCCTTTAAAGAACGGACAACTTTTTGTACTCTTAAACACCAAAGTTCATTCATGTGCAGGACTGTTAACCGTAAATTGGGAACAACAGGATTTTGTCCACAAATTCAGTCTTTTGTCCAAAGAAACCCCCAGTTAAACTGTGACAATAGGTGGTCCTGAATATGAGGAACCGCTCTAATCCTCGACCTTTGACCCCGTGCACCAGGATCATCGGAGGGCGTGTCTACCAGAGCGAGGTCAGGCCGAAGCAAAAGAGGGTCAAACAGGAGAACGGCAAACCCAAGAACAAAGAGTCAGGTGACGCAAGGTAAGACGAACCTGAGAGAGACTGTGTGTGTGTGTGTGTGTGTGTGTGTGTTTGTGCACGTTTGAATATGTGTGTGGCCACTCCTGCGGTCTGATCCCCCCTCAGGCGTCTCCTCCTAATTACACAGCAGAACTCGCGCCCTCTAATGTTCCTATTTTGCGAACAAAGATTAATAAGATCCCGACTAAAACCTCTTCTACCACAACTAGGCAATCACAGAGAGCAAGTGTTTTACGTGCAAGTGTATATGTGTGTGTGTGTATGTGTATGTGTGTGTGTGTGTGTGTGTGGGTGTGTGTGAGCAGACTGAGGCGAGTCTGGAGTAACATCATCGCTCCAGAGACAAGAATTGTCATATAAATATGCGTGTGACCCCGCTGAGCCAAAGGGTGACATATGGAAGAAGTGACATCACATTTCCATCTGTCAAGGCGAAAAGTGACATTTCATAAAATGAGATTTTGTGATTCACTGACTCCGCTGTAAACAGCAGAGCAGAAAAGGAAGGAAAAGGGGGGGGGGGGGGGGGGGGGGGGGGGTGAAATGGAATATGTGAGATTAGACAGAAGCAGCACTTCCATATTCATAACATCACCACTTGGACCGCTCCACGTCTTCTGTACTCCTCCCTTTCCTAATTGCTGCAATGTTTCCCTTTTGCTGTCATCTATATTTAATATTCTGTCTGTTTACAGCTTGTGCTCTTTCAATTTCAGTTTATTTATCATATTTTTATCCAATCTGCTAACACTCAAATGTGAAGAGGGCCTGAGTCAGAAAAGCAGCATCATGGCACCTGTTAAAGCTTCATACTTTTTAACATATAATGAATATTTAGCCAAAACACAATAAATATAAGTGCACCAAAACACACTATCAAACCAGCAGTTTAAAAAAAATCTGTTTAAATTTGTAATATTAAAGCCACTATGTGTAGAATTTGAAAATTTCGAACTTTTGCATCCCCTAGTGGCTGTAATAGAAATTACACTGTTGCAGATAATAAAGCACATACACCAATCTGATCCAGGTACATTGACATTGAAGGGTTGAAAGCAATGTATAGACAGCACAGATTATCATTGGGATTGTTTAATTTGTCTACAAACAAAACTCATAAATAAGCCTAAACATATGAGCTTTTAATTAAACAAGAGGTTGCAAAGTTTTTCAAATAATTTTCCATTTAGCGACATGTTGATGAAGGAGTATGCAAATTAATTTTTGACCTCCCTGACCTCTGAAAATATATTACTGACATCATAAAAAAATCTGCTTATCTGGAGAAATAAATGCAGCAGATAATGACAGTAACAACAACAACAAGAAACTATCATTTATCTAGCGTGGAATCAATTAAAATGATCATGTATTAGAATTTATAGTATCAATCCCCTCCATTTCCATTACTACCAACTTTTTCCCAAAGCATACTAGCATTATTTTAATATATATTTCTGAATGCACTTTTCACTGTGATTGATAATGTGTAAGTTTCACATTTGAAGCTTGATATTCTCCCACTACCACACAGAGATGAATGGCTGCACAGAAGATATAAAATGGGCATTTAAAAACATAAAAAACTACAGTAGGGTTTGGAAAGCGAGCAGTAATTTAAAGCAACTATTTACATATTCCAGAATTTGGCGCCATCCATTGATAGTATCAAAAAAGATACATAAAGTATGTAAATGTTATTTGTAGCAGACAGGCTAACATGCAACACACAAGCATAGTTGTTTAAATATTTTTGATAGCCAGTATTTTGAACAGAAATCTATTTTATCTGCATAATCCTCTGGTGAAGTACTGCTGACATTGAAGTGAACAGGTTCTCCCGCTCTTTCATCCCCCTCCAGTCCTGAGCCGGAGGTGGAGGTTTTCAAGATGTCGGCCAGCATCCCGGGTCGGAACAGGGCCATCTTCTTGCTTACCTACGAGGAGCTCCTGCAGCGCCGCCTGGGACACTATGAACATGTGACCAGCCTGCGGCCCTTGCAGTTGGTCAGCCGCCTCAGCCTGGACGTCACCATCGTCGACCACTCGACAATCACAGACTTGCAGGTGCTGCCGCTCCGCAACGGCAGGAGCAACAGCAGGAGCAACGGCGCTGCATCTGCACCTAAAACACCAGGTTTACAGATGTCTTACCATTTCATCATATATTTTTATCTCATGTATATCACCTGTTCTTGTATTTTTAATTTCATGCTACATGTTTAAGCAAACAAATATGTTTTAAAATGGCATAAAGTGGGCATACCACACACATAATAACTGTAAATATCATAATCTACTCTTTATAGATATCAAATTAAAGGGAAAAAAGGTCACAGCATCATTTTTAGAGTGCCCTGCCACCAATTCAGCTCCGCATTTGGGTCAGGGCCACTTGACTTGTTTCAGAGTTTTGTTCTTGATCCAGTTAAAACACAGACCTGCTTCCTGTTTTGTTCTCCAGCCAAGCCCGAGCTTCCTGTCACCACTGAGATCGCAAACGAGAACAATGTCTGCAAGATTACCTTCAGCCCCAACATCATCCAGCAGGCCAAGATCACCACCAACGGCAACCTGGGAGACTTTGTGATCCGCTACGATGTCCAGAGAGACATGGGGATCGGAGACATACAGGTGAAGAGCACGTGATGTGAAAACCAGACGGTGGAAAAGCATTAAAAATTGAATAGTTTTCATATTTCTAATGCATGCACACAAATTTCCCATCCAACTACACACACACGCATACATCCACCCACCTGTTAGTCATTAATTTCTCTGGCTTCCTGCCACAGGTCTTACTCTGCTGCCAAACTCTTGCATCTGTCTTCAGAGCAATCTTAAGTTTGCCATTCATACACAACTACTGCACCTGGTCTCAATGCCGCTCACTGCTGTATGTCTGTCTCTCTTTCCCAGGTTTTAAACGGCCATTTTGTCCACTATTTTGCTCCCAAAGACCTCCCCGTTGTACCCAAGAACGTGGTGTTTGTGATCGATACCAGCGCCTCCATGTTGGGGACCAAGATGAGACAGGTAAAGCAGCACGCTCAGTTGAAAACCAGTATACAGGAAGACATTCACAGTGTGCAAAATTAAACTCAGCCATCATTGGTAAGTTCTACTATAATTGGAGATGGAGAAAGTTTTGGATTTTATTCTTAAAGTACCAGTATTTATGCAAGTTTTAGCACATTTGCTAAAATTTGTGTTCAAGTTTACGTTTTTGATTAATACATTTCCAGCCATTGGTTTTAGATCATGTCCAAATTGTGTGAAACGTACTTTGCATAGGTAACATTCATTACTGCTGCATGGTAATACCACTGAAAACAGAAATAGTTTTGAAGTCCCTCCTATGAAGGCACATTTAATCGCTTATGTGAAGCTCCAACATTCGGGATATGAGAGTTGACTTTTAAACACTACTGCATTTATGAACAGTGTTGTCAGGAAATTTAACATGGAAGACAAACAACATGCAAACATAAACCATGATGAAAAAATAAGGTGAATTTGGTGGCATCTTACATTAAATCTTAAATCAAGACTGTCCTCCCGAAAGAAACAACAGCATCAAACGTTTGTAAAAATGATCTTTCCATAATCCTATTTTTTGTGCCAAACCTAAACAAACCATATCACCAGAAAGCATTTATTTTTCAGTGATTTGTAACCGTTTTGGAAGGTACAGACGAATTATGTCATCCTCCAGATGGGAGCATTGGATCAGAAAACACTGATACATTTACGAACGTATTTCAATATTCAGTTGTTGACTTGTTGTAAGACACTGGTTCCCGACCTGGGGGTCCCAACCTCCACTAGGGGTTGGTAAAGCTTGATGGGGGGTCGCAAGGTCCCCTTGATTTTAAGAGGTGTAAGGTTTTTGGTTTTAGGGTTTTTTGATACATGTCTCACCATTTAATTCATTTATCTGAAGAAAACAACACAATTTAAGTGTTATTTAAAAGGTTTACATCTGTATTAATGAAGAAAAATAAACAAAGACGTAACTTATAACTTAGTTACAAGGATATGGATGTAGTGTAGAGGTGAACACAAGTCATATCCACAGAGGCTTCATGCTCTGCAAGCCAGCCAAATAGCCTATTCCTGCATTACAAAAGTAGGTAGTTAAAACAACCAAAGAGCTAATGGAAAAACGGCCAATTAGTCTTGAGTGGACTCAACAGTAAAATAGGTTTCCCTTAAGAGAAAAGGTTGGGAACTATTGTTATAATTAGGTGTGAATGGGATAAAATATGTAAAAACATCAGCATGGTCCTTTAAATTTTGATTTGTCACTTCCAGTTTCTGCTAATGTTCATTCTTGACTCCAGAATTAAATTTGAGCAATTCTGATGGGTCTTAATTAGAGTAGACATCTGCTGCAGCCCGTCTTTGAAACTAAGGCTGATTTGTTCGGTGTGTTTTCACTATAAAAATCTTATTTAATGCAGCTATAGCTTCGACCTTGGAGCAGAATTCCAGATATGAAATCATTTTTACTTTCACAGAGTGTGTCAAGAGAAAATGTGAAGACAGGCTTGCCTCCATGTGAAGCAATTTACAATGTTTTCTTGCAGAAATTCAACCGTTGCACTGAATCAGAAACCTGACAGCCCACCTCCTCACACCCACACTGGAATATCAATATCAGACCTTTTCCCCCATCTGCAATAGCAGGAAAATCCCTCCCTCCCCCCTCTGGTCAGACTCAGAGCTGATCTCTGCAGCTGCCATGAGCGAAGAGTGCAGAAACAGACAAGAGAGCAGAGAAACTGAAAAAAACATTAACTGCCAGAAAGAAAAGTGGAAATATACTGTACAAGGCCGTGCTGTGAGGGAGGAAGGTCAGGGTCTATGGGGTAATGGAACTTTCTAGACAATAGCACCCTCGACCCCTTGATCTATCCCCCCACCCATTGCCAGCCCCCAGTGGGCCGCAGGAACAGAACAACAAGTGTGTTTTGATGTGGCACCACAATAGAGGGTTTCAGTATGGGTCAGTCAGTGGTTCTGACCCCTGCTGTATACAGCCCATATAGACATCTGTAAACCCCCCCAAGTGCCAAATTATACATGGCACCCACGCTCAGGGCTGCAGATCTGGAGATGATGACACTGTGAAGCTGCAGGAATGACAAGCAGGAGGAAGTTTTTAAGTTTATTTAAAAATTATTTGATGATTTTTTGTTTGTCTTTGTATTAGAATGTGGACATCCAAGACAAGCCCGTTTTGAGCTCTAAGAGAGGGACAATCTAATGTAGACAAAAACATAATTTTCTTGCAGGAAACAGCTCTTTTCTCCAGAAAATGATTAACTTTCTGGTGAATTAATGTTTCACCTGCAACTGAAGCTCTTTCAAACTCTCTATTTTGAGATATAAGTACTGAAATACTCAGTTTAACTAGCTTACTGTGTCCATACAATGCTGGATGCTAGTTTTCAACATCAGCAGCAGCGACATGTGTGTTTAATTGATGGGATGTGTAGCATTACAATATAATAAGCATGACTGAACCACAGAGATCATAACCAGGTTGTATATCCAGAGACTCGGCATAAATTCAACATATACAGAATATAAGTAAAGTAAATATTGGCACAAGATGTAAAATAGTTGTCCCGCCAGCAGTATAATTATCACAAACCCATATCAAGACCTTTGGAATCAATTATTTCTCTTTCTCTATGACTCTCTCTCTCAGACTAAAGACGCTTTGTTCACCATCCTGAGGGATCTGCGTCCCGGTGATCACTTTAACTTCATCAGCTTCTCCAACAAGATCAAAGTTTGGCAGCCGAATCGTCTCGTACCGGTCACACCCCTTAACATCAGAGATGCCAAGAAGTTTATTTACACGCTGATGCCCACTGGAGGTGAGACGTTACTTCAGCGCCAATGGAAAAATGAATGTCTTACCGTGTTCCAGTAGTTTCTCATAGTCTTCTTTACCTTTACATTCCTGTATGCTCAGTCAATACTGTCTGTACATCTGGTAGATGAATATGATTCTGTTTGTTGTTTTAATTTTATCATCAGCAGTTGCCTACATTGAACTCTTAACTTGAACCATGTGTTTTTTATGGTTTGCTCAATACTTTTCCTGGACAGAAAATGGTGTCCCCATTAAAAAACCCATAGCACTCACTCTACTGGTACTGTAGGCTGAAAGTGGAAAAACACATTTTTTATAAGCTTTCACTTTCATTTTGCATAAGGTCAATAAAAACTATAAATTTTGACTTAGTAACTGTATTTCCATTTCTTTGACATTTTCATGAGCAACAATCTCTCATGACGTCCCTCCAATGCAGGCACAAACATTGATGATGCCATTAATACTGGCTCCACTCTGCTTCGTGAGTACCTCTCGGGCCCTGACGTCAGCCCCAACAGCGTCTCCCTCATTATTTTCCTGACGGATGGACGGCCCACAGTTGGGGAGATCCAGTCCACAACGATCCTGGGGAACACCCGCTCAGCTGTGCAGGAGAAGTTCTGCATCTTCACCATCGGGATAGGGAATGACGTGGATTACCGGCTGCTGGAGCGCATGGCTCTGGAAAACTGTGGGATGATGAGACGCATCAACGAGGAAGCTGACGCCAGTGCTATGCTCAAAGGGTGAGAATGTGTTTTCTGCTCTGTTTCTCCATGAAGCCAGTATATATAGAAGTTTTACATAAAACATCTCTACCCTCAAAGCCCATCTTATCCTCCAAACTAACTAACTAACTGTTAGTTGGACTTTCCAAGGTGTCTATATGATGACAATCTTAAATTACTAAAAATAGCGACCAAATTGGGGATTTCTCACTATCTGAGCTTCATGGGGGTGACCAACCTGGAAGGATGTGGACAACAAATCCAATGGTGTTAATTATGACAGAGGAAATGGAGAAAACATCTTTTATATCCAAGTTAAAAAATTATCTGAAATTGCTCTTGAACTTGCTCTTGAAACTGGACTGAAACTGGTCTAAGACCAGTCTGGCAACGTGGTCTGGAAGTGGTCTAAAACTGGTGTGAAACTGGTCTAAAACTGATCAAAGACTGGCTTGACAATGGTTGGTGCTAGACTGGATCAGCCAGAGGGACGATTTGCAAAACCTCACCTTAACCTAACCCCACTTGCAAGAGTTCATCCCTCTGTCTGTTCCAACCTAGCATTTACCCTTGACAATGTGGTCTGGAAGTGGTCTAACACTGGCCTGAAACTGGTCTTAAAGTGGTTTGAAAATGTGGTCTAAAACTGATCTTAATCTGGCCTGACACTGGAGAAAAAGTGTACTAAAATCTGTGTGAAATTGGTCTACATCAATCTGGAAATGGTTCTCAATTGCTTTGACAATGTGGTCCAGATGTGGTCTAAAATTGGAATGAAACTATTCTAAAAGAGGTGTAAAACAGATCTAAATATGGCCTGACACTGGAGAGAAAGTGTACGAAAATCTGTGTGAAACTGGTCTAAAATTGGTCTGAAACTGATCTAAATATGGCCTTATGCTGAAGTGAAAGTAATCAAAAACTGCTCTGAAACTGGTCCAAAACGGGCATTAAAATGGCATGACAGAAGCCACAAGTCCCTTTTCAATATTACACCCGCTGTGTCTGACAACATGAAGAGAGAAAAGTTTATTTTTTGATTTTTATAGAAGCCAACATTCCTGTTTATTTTTTTGTTTTTTTTAAATACAAGATATGGTCACCATATTGTCATCTGTTCAAAATACATCTGTTTCTTGTTCCTTCCTCAAATACTTTTGTTTGTCCAGCTGCAGCATTCTTCACTGTGGTGTTTTTACTTTGCACTTCCTGAAATCACTAATTAATCAAACTGGATTTTCTGTTTGTTTCCACTAAATACACACTTGACACTAGGTGTTTAATCATGAAATACAGCTCATTTGTGTTAGGATATCATTGATTATTACTTTAAATAAAAGGTATAATCCACTTCTTATTAATCAATTAGCTGTCCTTAATCCCTCGCTTCTCCCCTCTGACACGTCCCTCCATCTCTCATCGTGCTACGAGGCAACGAAGACCGCAAATGTGACGGTGCTGACAACAGACCTCTTTAATCAACTTCAACATGTGACAGCCACAGACTACAACAGCCACCCTCTTTCTCTCTTTTTTTTTTCTTGTCCTTTACACACAACCCTCTTCTCTCTCTCTCTCTCTCTCTTTCTTCCGCACTCGGACACACGAGGTGTTTGTTCAGTTGAGCAGGAATGTGTGTGTGTTGTGAAACCTGCGTCTGAGTATGTACGTGGGGTTAACAGATAGACTCCGCAGATAATAGCCCTCGTCCTGCTTGAACAAACATGCTGGTTAAGAGGTGAGGAGGTTTACTGCAGCGTGACAACAAGGACAGAACAGGACTTATATACACACACATACACACATACGCAGTCTTAACTTTATACACACTCTTTTATGAATGTGCACCCAAACTCTCAAGTGGGTGGGGTGGCAGTAGCTTAGAGAGGTTGAACAAGCAGATTTATGGCCGGAAGGTGGCTTGTTTGAATCAACAAAACATTTGACGAAATCTTTTGCTCCTTTAGAAACTAATGTGCCCTCGAGCAAAGGCAATGAACCCCAACACTGCTCTGCTTGAACAGTAGAAGAATAGGGTACAGGGCAAACACACCTCACATTTGGATACCGTTTTTGTAAAACTAAGCAATAAGAAATAAAGCCCATAACATGTGTGATACTCTAGGGGTTCATGACAAGCATCTACACTGCAGTATGTTGCTACAAGATATTGGTAAGCACACAAAATAAGATCCAAAAGGTCCAGTTTAATGGCATATAAAAGTCAAAGACACTGCACACTGATTTTAATTATAATCCTTCTATCTATCTTCTGAAAGTTCTCACGGCAGCATTAACTTGTGCCACCATCTTGCTTTGAACTTGAACTTGCACGACGGTTCAAGTGGAAACTATCCTCACCAGATAAACAACAGCATTTCTCTTATGTTCGAACAATGACCCACAGCTCTGACGCTGGAAATTACCCATGTTTACACTTTCCTAACAAACGACTTTCATGCAAAGAATATCCGGTCTCTCTTTCATGAGCAATTGCAGAAGTAGCGTGAAGTGTTCATAGCGCCGCTAAAGTGAGGGACTTGTTTCATGGTCTGTGTTTCACAACTTGTCTCCTACAGCGAATGCTAATTTCTCAGAGTCTAACTTTAACCGAGTAGTTTTAGTGACCTAATCGTAACCCAAACCTTAGTTATAGAGGTGGTAGACCATAAAACACTCATAGGAATCGTTTTTCTTAATGGACATGTGGGTAATTTTGGGAGGCACTCACCAATATGGACAAAAGATCAGATGACACTTATAGGCAGCGACTAAGTCTATATTTTGCCGTTTAGATATGATGTGACATGCTAAGACCTACTCTGTGTGGTATTTGCATTTGCACATATCTGCACTGCAGCAAAAGCTGATCCAGCATCAAACTTTTAGCCTGCGTTTATTTGCTGTAGCACTATATGACAGCACCCCTACTTCACTAATGCAGCGGCTTCAATGAAATGAAGAAGCCACCGTTGTGTGAATGTGCTTAGAGAATTTACAAAATACCTTGATTTTTGACTTGCAGGGATCATATGACTGTCTCTGTATCATTTTTTAACACATTCAGCTACAATCCCAGGTGTCTTTTTGACCCTTTCTAGGTTCTACGATGAGATAGGAACTCCTCTGCTGTCTGACATAAGGATCAACTACACTGACGACTCGGTCCAGTATGTTACTCAGCATCTCTTCACCAACTACTTCAATGGCTCTGAGATCATCATCGCCGGCAAACTGACCAACCAAAGTGCAGAATCACTCCATGTCCAGGTAACCGCCAGCAACAACGACAAGAGCATCATCCTGGAGACCGACGTGCCACTGCGGCATCGACAGATAGAGACCGAGAAGCATGTGAAGGCTGCTACAGCAGCATTGGCATCTGGATCTAAGACTCCAGGGTCAGGGGTCGCACAGGAATTAGGAGTCGCTTTGGGTTCGATTGCGGAAGACTTTGTGGAACGCGTCTGGGGTTACCTGAGCGTCAAGGAGGGTCTTCGGTCGCGGCTGCGCAGCCAAACCAGCAAGGAGAGGGAAGACCATATCAAGCAGGCCACCAATTTGTCTATGAACTACCACTTCCTCACTCCCCTCACCAACCTAGTGGTGGAGAAGCCCGAGGTCTTGGCTGACGGCACCATGGCCCCGACGCCCACCAACGCCCCGGCTGCTGGTAAGCCTCCCTCATCTTTCTCACCTGCCAACGAGCTGCCAGGTGACACAGAGGACGGAAAGCCACAGAAACCCGACGGGAAGAAGCCAGGAAGCCTGAGTTCAACTCCGAGCAACACGCTGGGTGAGGTTTTGTCTTCCAAATTTGATTATTGTACATTATGTGTGAAAAGTCTGCTGCCAGAGGGAGACCAACAAGTAGACAAAAAATAAATCTGATGGTTACAAGCAGGACTGAAACCTACAACTGCAACAAAGGAATACTTTACTGAAAATGCCCTAACATGATGGCAGCTGTAGTCAGCTTGGATTCACAACAGTAACAATGGATTGAAATGGTGACAAAGTTTTATATATATATTCTTTATATAAGTATCATTATATCTACTACAACTTCTCGATCCACTCGAGCATAATCCACTGCAACACAGTCCACAGTCAGAATGTTCTATATATTGATATAAAATATTCATCTATATTTGTATGTATGATATAAAATATTGTATATTGCAAAGTAAGCTTGTTGCTAGCACAGTTAGCAGACCTTTGCTGCACAAAACTATATGTTCCAATAGCCTATAACGAAAGTAAACAGCTAACTACACTCACAACAGATACGGAAGCTGGTTATTTAGCCATGTTTTAAAGAGAGAAAATATTATTATAAATAAAATATAGTAAAAATATGCCTATACACAGCTTCTGGATGTTAGCATGGTTAGCTGTTTACATTTGTTGTTTAATACTAACTAAAGCAAACATAGTTGCTTGCGAGAACGGTTAGCTAACTTTAACAACAGCTGTATAATCTGGAGAAAATGTGGCTAAATATACGGTTATCATTTGTCTCTATCAGGGACAGCAGTTTATATTTGTGTATTTAGTGATATTTTAGTAAATTATGGCAAAAACATTAGCAATAGGAAGTCCCTTAGCAGATGAATTGATAGCAGGGAGGTGGATTATATTGCAGGAGAGAATTTTGTACGATACTTTTTTCTATAATTGTTATAACAGGTGTGAATCCAAGCTGACTACAGCTACAGATCTGGCTTTCAAGCCTCAACAGGGTGATACTTAAACTGTAGATTTTTGGTGGAATGTTTATTTCAAGCAAACATCAAGAAACAAAAAACTTTTCTCTCCCTTTAGCCACTGTTTTACACTAATAACTGTCCCACAAGCAGTTAATGTCACTCAAATGGAATATTTTAAGAGGAAGCATTAAACAATGGCAGCCCTCTGACTCATATTCTCTTCCTTGTAGGTAAAGTTGAGAGGAGACCGGCCAAGAAATCCATGACAATCTCCAAAACATCAGGTAACTCCACATTCTCCCCCTCATGTAAACAGTTGTAAGATTTCCCCTGCCTGTTTCATCTGATAGCCTCTGAACCCTATATACTGTATACATGTGTGCAGTGGTTATGAGGCTCCATAAGAAGACTTGAAAGAGAGGAGAGGGGGAATGTACAGTAAACTCTCTCTCTACACTCTGTGTGGGGGCGGCCTGTAATTTGGATGTTCGTCAGACAGGCGAGGTGTTCAGGGATGTCTCTGAACATGACTTGGAAAGAGGAAAGAACACACAGGGTCTAATTGAAATACCAGCACAGGCACTACGTGGTACTTTAAACATGCAAGTGCGTGTTCACGAGTGCACACGCACATACACTGCGGGCGAACGGTAGAGCGTTGAGAGTTGAGAAGTGGATGTTTGTGTTACATTGAAGAGAGGGACCCCATCAGAGGCAGTTAGTGAGGGCTAATGACCCTGTCATTACTGTTGCTCTATCATCTCATCACTTCTCTGTTCATCTTAGCTGGGTTCTCACAAGTCTGTGGAGACTCCGGCTAAAGATGTAAACTATCTGACAGAACAGAAACTAAACTCGTGGTTATGGAGCTTTTCCTTTAAAAATCAGAAAACAATGCAAGACAGCAGATCGGCCATTGTCTTTATTTGTTTATCGTTTTAAACTAGGTCGAGGCCTTCTCATGCATACAAAGATGTCCAACTTTGGAGTGTGTTTAATGCCTTTATTTGATGGCCAACAATAGAGATGACAGGAAATGAGGGGAGATGACAGGAAATGGAGACAAAGGTCCCCGGCCATACGCAAACCTGGATGTTGTAGTTCACGGTTGGTGCATTAACACGTAAATCAACAGGGTGCCCAAATAAGACAAAGATTTCCGTTGTTTTTTCCTGTTTCTATATTAAAACAAAGAGAATTTCGTAATTTTGTTACTCCCAGCCCAGTTCTTCTTCTACTTTCTGTTGCATTTGTATCTAACTAGATACAAATACTTTTATGCTAGTAAAAAAGTTTATTTATTTGTATAGTACTTAAAAAAAAACATTTAATACATTAAAAATAAGAAGACTACTTTCTTAAACATTAAGATACATTTAAAATATTTTTAAATACATTACAAGAAAACATTAAATTACATTAAAAGTACTGGATAGTAAGGTTTGAACACTTCCCAATGAGTCTCAGCTAGTAACACCATCAGGGCCTTACAGGGTAAAAGATGGTATAAAAATGTTTTAATCTTTCCTGCACCTTGAATTACCTCCAACAACCCCATAATACCAAATAAAACTGCATTCTTCTCCCTTACTCATACCAACATGTACATCCAACCTCTCAAAGGTTGACCAGATAATTAATGGGACATGATGGAATAAAAACAATGTTATGATACACAAATTATACACAGTATTTTTCTTGAATCTTTGTTTTCTTATAAAACGCAGGTTTTGCCTCTTCAAGTCGCCAAATGTTATTCAAATGACACAATCTGGGAAGTTTAGAGGTAGAGTTTCTCTCTTTGGTTGAACTGCTCACAACTTATAGACACCTGCAACCTGTTACAATGGGTCGCAAAAAGACATTGCTTTGTTTTAAGGGGTCACAAGCCAAAACGTTTGGGAACCATTGGTCTAATGAACCCACTGTTACACTGTTTACACCCTGTTCTTAACCAGAAATGCAGTATGTTAAATTAAAATGGGTCATTTTACTTTTAGCAGTCTACATAGAGGCCCTCTTGTTATATTCCTGATGCTTGTGGCTGTTTTTTAAGCTTCTGTTTGTGTCCTTGCCTTTGACTTTCGCTACCTCAGCGGACGGTGACCCTCACTTTGTGGTTGAGTTCCCCCTCAGTAAACTGACCGTGTGCTTCAACATCAATGGCGAGCCCGGGCACGTCCTTCGCCTGGTGTCTGACCACAAGTACTCCGGTAAGACTTGTGATGCATCAATAAATAAGAATCTTATTTCATGTCACGATTACATCATTTATCCCTTCTGTGGACCATTTATGTCTTCAGGTGTGACCGTTAACGGTAAACTAATCGGGGCCCCGGCTCCACCAGGCAGCCACAAGACGCAACGTACCTACTTCAGCACCATCACCATCGTGGTGGATCATCCCAAACGCGCCTACATCGAGGTGACCCCTAAGAAAGTCATCCTGGACGGGCGGGACCGCATGGTTCTGCCCTGCCACTCCACAGTTTCCGTGGACAGTGGCGTGCTTTCGGTGGCCATTGTGGGAAAATCCAACGTGACCGTGACGGTCGGAGGAAACATCAGCTTTGTGATCCTGTTGCACCAGTACAAGAACCCAGCCCCCTACCAGAGAGACCATCTGGGGTTCTACATTGGTAACAGCAAGGGGCTGTCCCACAACTGCCATGGTCTGTTAGGTAAGTGTCGACAAGAGTTTGATCTCAGACTGGATAGATGGATACATGAAATCATTATTGGACATTTAACATGACTAAAAGCCTAATATCAATCACTAAAGACTGCGATATTGATTACATTCCACTGTATCAAAAGGTTGTGCAGTACTTTGATGTAAAGTATCTTGAGGGTGCTACTAGAAAAAGGCTTAAGTTTCATGACAATCTGCATGTTTCAGTATTTCTTAGATGGAAATTTAAGCCTGAAGGTGTCACTAAAAACATTAGGATTCATTACCAAAGCCACCATTTTCCACATCAAAATGCATTTACTGGTCATGGTGAACGCTCCTCAGCTAGTAAAAACACTTGTATAATGTGCTCTGCGCCTCTGCAGTGACCTTTAGTCAAGTTCTTTTTTAATCCGTCTCTTGTGAGTCCCCTGACTTTACGCAAGGGCAATAAAGTATTACTCAATATACCTCGTCCTGGATGAAAGTGACGAGGGGAAATTTTAACCCACCCACTCATCAGATAACTTTCACTGGAACTACAGCACGGCATGAATGTCCTCTGTGAGTCCTGATCACAGATACTGAATTGCTTTTATGTCATGTGGCTTAAAACAAAAAAACATGTTGTGGTGTGGAAGGATTTTAATGATTAGTTTTACTGGTGCCGCTCTGCTGAACCTGCAGTGAAACCTGTCTGACTCTGGATTAATAAGCTACAAACCCAACAAAAGTGTTTAATGCTGTTTGAGAGTCTTTTCCTACTTGTCATCAACACTTTTGAGAAGACCACTGCACTCATGACACAGTGCTAAGTTGCAAGAAGGTCAGAAATACGTAAAAAAGAAGGTTCTGCACACTTAGGTCCAATAAGTATTTAATGATAAAGCAAACGTTTTGGTCACTAGACCTAAAATGGGTAAAGATTTAGTCACCAAAAGCTTGACTTCATCATGAAATCCTCTCTACTGTATATTTTTAAGTTACGGACACTGGCCTTCAAAGATTAATTTAAACCTCTGATTTATTCTACTTTTAGGTCAGTTCCTGTATGAAGAAGTGGGACTGGCGGAGCTTCCAGCAGAAGGAGACATGAAACCTTCGAAGGTCCTGAAGGTGAAGGAGCGTTCGGTGCCGGTGGTTCAGAAGAGCAGACGGATCTACAGCGGGACGCAGAGCGTAAACTGCTGGTTCGCCAGGAACAACGCAGCAAAGCTGATAGACGGACTGTATGAGGACTATTTGATGTCACACATGTTCGACACAGCGGACCAGCCACACGGGACTAACAGAGTGTGAGACGACAGCCACGAACCGTAGCTGTGGCGTTTAATTATTTGATTTAAATCTTAACTCATTTTACACTGTATCCGTAAATATCACGAGCCAATAGAGAAGGGCTGCGAACTCCAAATTTTCACGTTTCAGTTTCTTTCCTACCTACAGTTTTCTCCTTTGAATATATTTTTTTACTATTTCTAATGGAAATTTAATGTGTTTATTATATGATGTTTTTACAGTAATTTTGTAATTGTAAATAAAACATTTAAATCTACATTTTAAGGTTGATTTTTGATACATAAAAGAAGGCAATTCTTTACTTTTGCCCCCAATTTGGGGAGAGTGTTTTTCTCACACGCCTAATATGTATGTCAACATGTCTTGAACGTGTCAACCTCAAGCTCAAGATCACACCTGGTTACCACGGAGACCAACCCCAGTAACTAACCCCTTGTCTCAGCGCCAATGACTAGATGCACACCTAGCATACATAACACACAAATACACACACACACCCCACCCCCCCCCACATACACAGCTCCATAGTCCTCCCTGTCATCAGCTGGAGGTCACAGGGCTGCTCGCCCCGCCCACACAGGTGTGCTCCGGCCAGGTACCGCTCAGGTTTGTCTGTCATCGTGCTGCCCTGCCCCCGGCCGCCGCAGGAATTCACCACCACACACCCGGTTCATGTGTCAATCATCTTTATTCATAGTACAGATTAAAGAGATACATTCGGTAAGAAGCACCGTGGCGGTTTACAGCCTGTTGGTGACACTGACGCTGTGTCACGTTATCCACATGTTCATAATTTGGTTTATTAAAAAAAAACCACGCAAGATACATCGGAATATAAAATAAAACATTATGGACAGAATATGTCAACTTGTAGTGTTTGACATATGTAAACAGATGAACAGAGATGCTTTTTTTGATGATAAATTGCAGATACAAAAGAAATAATAACATAAGAAACGTACATCACTTCATTCTGATTCAAATCTGTAGCAGTTTGGCAACGACTCCCCAAAATTCTCCCGTTTTCTCTCAATTCACTAGACACGGTTTATTCCAATGTTCTCACCACAGATTCCACCACAATATATAAAGTCAAATACATATAAAATATTTACAGAATAAATACAAGAAATGTGCCATAATTTGAAAAAAGTTGAATACACGATTATCATCCCATTGAGAGTAATACTACCACAGAGAATTGGAGAAAAAAAAAAGAATTTGAGAGTAAAGTCGGAATATTTTTGAGAGAAAAAAATGTAAATTTGATTGAAGCACCATTTTGAGAAGATTGTTATAGTTTGAAAAGTATTACAATGTATTAAAAGGTGAGTTCTTATTCCAAAAAGTAATTTTAAAAAGAATAACTATTTTGAGAAATGCTCTTATTTGCTTTCTTGCTGACAGTTAAATGAGAAGATTGATACCTTCCTCATGTAAGACAGTGAGATCGATCTTCTCATGTATCTTAGCAAGAAAGTTTCTCAAAATGTCAAAATTATTTCTCCAACAACACTGAACACTGACACTAAAATATTGGATTATTCCAGAAATATTCAGACTTATTTTCCCCTGAAATATTACATTTGTCTCGTAAAATTAGAACTTTATTCTCAAAATATTGTGCTTGAAATATTGTGACTATTCTCAAGATATCATGACTTATATATCATAAAATTGTTTTAATCCTGTAATAGTTCAACATTTTCTTCATAACATTAGCAACTTTAATCTAACAATATGTTTTTTTTCCTCTCCAACAGCGGGCCCACTGACTGTATATAAACATGGACGACGCATCTCTACTTCCTATCAATATATGCAAAAGTGAAGCCAAAATCATGACGTCACACCCCCTTTTTATATCATCAAATAACTAATTAAAAGCAAAATGACCATTTGGACAAACATCAGCGTGATAAGAATGACCTAAACTGATAGAAACCATCTTTGTGAAAAATTTATTTGACGTGTAATTAGATTTTTTAGTTTGACTCACGTCCCATCCGCTAACATGGAGGGGGCGGGACTTACAGCCTATGCTGCAGCCGGCCAGCAGGGGGCGATCGAGATGTTTTGGCTTCACTTTTATGGAGCTGTAATGACGTCCATCTTTATATACAGTCATTGAGTGGACCTAATACTATCATATATAACAAATACGTAAATCATTGCAGAAACATAGCATCACCTGGTCCTTTCCAACCATGACATGAAACATGAAACTGCCTACATATCATCTCTTTAAAAGCAGCCTGTCGCCTAAAACTTTTCAATATAACCGCATTATCAACACGTTTGGTCCGTCGAGGCTGCCAGCCTCACAACGTGAAGCAGCTGCCCCAAAAAAAAAAAAAAAATCAACACGTGTGGTTTTAAAAAATAAGACCATTAACCATCCTCCGAACTTAAAAGTAAGCAGCCGGAGGGAGAGCGTGCAGGAATGACTGTAATTAAACCTTAATTAAAAAGGTGGCTTTTAAGTGATTATATTTGATGAAGTAAAATCTTTGAGCACTTATATATATATATACTTTCTCCTCTTTGGAATATGATACATGATACTCTTTTTTTATAGAGCAACATCATAAAAAGTCATCATCAAAAGTCCCCAAGTGTGGAGAGAAGACAGATTTATTTCAGTCTTTGTCAGTACCAACCTTACAACTTTGAAGTGTAACCGCTGCGCTCCCTAATAATCTCTCTTCACACACGTTCAGTCTGGGTTACTCTGATGTTCCCTTGCAGTAAACGGAGGCAGCAAGGTGAGAGGATATAGAGCTTTTAATTCCCAAAATGCTATATATGATTTACATGCATATGCTGTGTCCTATCAAAAAGAGTAAAGCTCAGGTTGTAACTGTTCACACCTTCGGTGCAGAGGAAGGCAGCTGCGGCTGTAGTGTTCACATTCACAGGTTATATTTGTACCTTCACTTTGCAAGGAAGCTGATTTTTAGACCTTTAAATCTGAGGAGATAAGGACGCAAGGTTTTGTTGTGTTTGCTCATAGTGTATTTAGGCTCTTAAGAGTGTTTTGTGTGTGTGTGTGTGTGTGTGTGTGTGTGTGTGAGTAGTGGATGGAGGGGTAGGAGGTCACATCACCTGGGTTTACACCACCACCCAGCTAGGTCTCACTGGCCCCCCTGAATATTGCACATGGGGGACTGGTCCAACATCGCCAGGGTCCTCTTCTCCTTCTGAAGCCTCGTCCGTGTCCGTCTCGACGGTCAGCAGGACCTGAGAGAAGACAAAAGAAGGTGTTTTGGATGCTGCATCCCTGACGTAAAACTTAATATCTGAGTTCTGTATTCTCAAGTGGAAAATATGTACATTAATTCACAGCTTTGACTTTCTCCAGCAGCAGCAGGGATTCAAATCCCAAAGGAGCAAAATTCCACACGACATTTACAACACTGTAAACTTCCATAGGTTGCTCTCAGGGTTTGACATGTGGAAAAGCTGATATAAAGACCAATAAAGATTCACATAGTGATGGTTGTAAGATGTATGAAGCAGCTTATTGGTAAAAGGTAATAATATGTTATCCATATCAGGACTGATATCAAAGTTCTTCTGTCTGCAATATATTTGACAAAACTCAAAATACTCAAAAATTTGACTGAACTCAAAAACTTTGAGTTCAACGAGTTTAAAGTGATAAGTTGATCCAACTTTTCCAAACATTTTTGATGATGGGATCTGGTTTTCATATCTTGATATTTACAGAAACGTGTTTCTCTTGAGGCAACAGGCAAACATTCAAGCTTTCTGTTGCAACAGATATGTTGCACAATTTTATGCCAAAAAATGTTTTTTTTTTTTACATAAATTGTTTCTTCATTGAATTTATGTACTGAATATTGTAGCAATCAGACAGATGGTGATAATAAATCAATAATGAATTTCAATATTCTGTATCCCCATATACTGACATCTAATTTACTGTTTCATTGATACAGTTTTAACCTCAGAGACCACAAAAGTATTTCAGATTCTGATGCTACTGGCTGGTTTGTGGCTTCCTATCAGAATCCCTCAGTGACATTAACTCTCTGTAGTGCAGTATTACATTTTTTACATCAGTGCAAAACAATAAGAAGTTTGGATGTGCACTAAAATGATATTTGTTTTACTTTTGTTACAAACATTTTTTTCTATTAAACCTTTATTTTACCTTGCATGAGAGTCTACAGCTATGCTAGCATCTCTGTAAGGCTGTACTTGCTGTAGGCACAGCGGTGCTACTTGAGCTAAATGCTAACATCAGCATGTTAACATGCTCATAAGGAATATGTTAATATGCTGATATTTAGCAGGTATAATGTTTACCATGTGCGCCATCTTAGTTTAGCCTGTTAGCATGCTAACAAGCTAAACTATTACCACAAAACAAAGCAGAGCTGAGGTCATTAGTTCAGCAGGTAATTGTTCATAAACAAAAGATTCAAAAGATAAGAGATCACCACAGTTTTTACAATTCATCCTGAGGGGGACATGAATGTATGAACCAAATTTCATGGTAATCCATCCAGTAGAGTAGCAGCAGCAAAGTCCTGAACAGACTGACACTAGCATCACTAGAGTCATGCTGCTAGCAAAAAAATGCATCAGTATTAAATGCTGTTTACCACAAACAGCTTACGAAGCAGTTTGTCTACATAAACGTAGTATAAAAATCTAATTATGATTTAAATCTGTTGATATCCAACCAACATAAGGTTAAGGATCTGAGCAAACATTCAGTGCAAACTTTCAGTACTTAAGTTTTTACATTTATTGCTACAGAATGGACACAGTTTGTTATTTAAATGTACTGAGAGTCGACGCCCAGCCCCAGAAATTATGTCGTCATTCAACAAACTGCATCATATCAGAGATGGACCTCATTAACTGGAATAGAGAGATTTCTTATCTATTTTCGATATCGGCCCTGTAGATCTTGAATGATAATGATGTCATACAAGAATCGGATCATTTCCACCACAACCTGCGTGTCACAGTCATCCTCACCGACCACAACAACAGCATTGTGGTTGTATCTTTGACCACCACCCCCACTACGACCTCATCCAAGTCAATGCCCCTCTATCTGTGGTCCTCCTCCACTCCGCTCCGCTTTCCATAGCATCAGCTCGTGGAAACAACTCCTAAATGTCACTTTTATTCTTGGGATGAAGGGATGACTTATGGCTGCCTGGCAGATGATCAGGGGGAAAGGAAAGAGGAGGGGAGAGGAGAGGAGGGATAAACACTCTCATCCCACTGTACACGAAGGTCATGTACCCAAATAGTCGCCCGCCCTGAAGTCTGTGAGTTCAATCTTTCCTGAGGGGAGAAAAAAAAAGAAATGACATGGGCCGCTGTGTTTTGTGGAGGAGGAAGAGGAGGCTGTTGAAGAGATTCCCTGAACACAACAAGGAGCTTGTTACGGTTTCATCTGTCAGGACAAACCAGCACTCAAACCAAAACACACAGCAGCCCAGTCAGAGGCATCCTATTGGTTGACTGTTGTATGACACACAGAACCTCATCAAGGGTTAATCTGCCGACGATTTCCTTCATTTGCCGTCAACAAAATAGCAAAAAAAAACACGCAAACAAAGTGTTCAGAGCAGGTTGAAGCCCCGGTTTTTGTCTTTCAGGCAGCATTTTTACATACGTTTGATCGCGTTTAACAAAGATATCTGACATTATAACAGTTTAAAATTACAGAAAATCACAAAAAACATGTTATGTCCCCTTTAACACCTGACTTTATGTCTATTATGACCACATTCTTACTGTATGACAACTACGATAACAGACACAGAAAGCAAATTATGCAAATAATTTAGCGTGGTGAATACATCGGTGGAAAAAATAGAAAAATCTGTCAATTCTTTAAAAGCGTAGGCATTGTGATGTAACACCCCTTCAAATTTTTATTAAAGATCCCCTCCAGACATGTATTAAGACATAAAAATACTCTGCTTGGAAGGATAATATGTGTCTAATATGTTTTTTCCACCTAAAAAAAAGTACAATTACCTTCTTTCCTTCTTCTCCCTAATGTCTTCTTTGGTTAGGGTTAGAATGCACTAAATGCACTAAAGAGCAAGTATTTTTTAAACGTTATCTTTGCGTTTGCATGTCTAAATACACTAAGATATTAAGAGCAGAAAACCTACAGGGAGAAAGTCTATTTTCGGAGCAGTGGACTTTTGTTTTCATGATAACAAGCTGTCAGATTAAAGGGCTTTCGGTCTAATGGGAAGTTTTTCGAACTACTGGAGATTCAGAATCATGGTCAATCCGACCAATGGCGAGGCACCATTTCACCAAGAGTCTGTTCACCCCAAACTGCAAGCAAAAAACTTTTAATAACCCCTTTTGGTTTTGATTTTACTCACCGAGTTTTTTGACATATTCACTGCCAAGACTTTAATGTTACATAAATAAAACCAAAACTCTGCACATGAATAAACTACTAAGTAGCGCAGTACAAACACAATCCAAAAAACTTCATCAAAAGCATGTTAACATGAAAAACAGGGGTTTTCTGGGATGACTAATGTGTGTTAAGATAACAAACTGACCTAAGATGATGTCCAGAAGAAGAAGGAGGACAGTCTGACTCAGTGTTCCTTGGACTGAATCCATCTGGTTTTGTTCCTCATTAGAACAAGTGCAGACAGAGGAAATCTGTATGGTATGTTGTGTGTGTGTGTGTGTGTGTGTGTGTGTGTGTGTGTGTTCTCATCCCCCAAAACAACAGGTGCAGTTGACACCCAGCGTGACGGTGTGGGTACATCAACCATCAGCACCCTGTTTCACACACACATTAAAGTCTTCTTCTCTTCACCAGAAAAAGCAACGATATTAAACTGTCACATTCTTGTTTGCATCCATTTGGGTTAATACACCATGACTGTGTGGTGGGAACAGGCTTTTTTTTAATTTATTTATTTATTTTTTAAATAGTTGATTCTTTCATAACATCAAAAGTAATCCTTTTATAGGCTGATGAGTCACTTCTAGAGCAGATGGGTCAGTCTGAAGTGGTCTGATAGGGAGGATTTTAGCTTATTTTGAGGTTTTTTTTGTCACATTTTAATGCTAAAAACATGGAAACACAAATCCATAAATAAGTTCTGTTATGTGCTCTAGACATGGAAAAGATTATCTAAGCTGTTCTTATATGACTGCAATAATGCTCTGTTAATACAGAACACAGCAGCTCAGGTCTCAACAGATGCTAAAAGACAGAATAAAGTTGAATTTAAGTAGTGTAAACACCACCGTCTGAATTTATTCATATTAAAATGAAAGTTAATTGAAAGTAAACCTGTAAAATGGTAAAAATGCTTCTTTTAACTACTGCGTTTGATACATTTGAATACAATTTAAGTCTTAAATTCAATAATTTATTCAAAACTTTTCAATTTTCAGTGGATATTTAAGTTTTTACTTTGAACAGAGAGCTCACGGTTCTTCTGAGAGACTTTAACTATAAGTGTAGTTTGGCTCTGAGTCATAATATGATCCTCTTTTTCTATCTCTGTACCCTAATTACACATCTAATGAATTTAAACAGATATAATGTCCAGAACGAAGCAGCTGCTTTAATGGAGCAAGTGGCTACAAACAATAAGCAGCTGCTCCGCTTTGCTCCGCTTTGTCGGTGAACTCGTTTAATGTCGGTTATTCTCACCCGTGACTCCTCATTGGTTGCCCAGGGCAGCGAGTCCGCCTTCTTCACAGAGCTGTCGCAAGAATCATCCAGGCTCTTCATAGTCTTGTACTTCCTCATCATCAAACTGTCCACCACCCAGAACATGATGGACTACAGGAGGCGCCAGAGAGACAAGACAGGGGTTATTTACGCTGCAGAAATAAGATTTATTTGTTTTTTTTACTAAGATGTGACGACTAGATCATAAAAGCGACACTAACGTTGACTATGAAGGGCACGATGAGCATCACCAGCACCAGCTCCAGCTGAGGGTTAGCGATGTAGCTTAGCAACACCTCCTGCAACTGGAACAGAAGAGAGGAAGAAGTTTAACATGTTGACATCAGGCCCTAAAATTAACTAACGACGATTCAATACAAGCACGTGTGACACCGTTATTATAACTGCTTTTATTCTGCGGTTTAAGAATGAGACTCTGAGTGTAAGAGCATGAATAAAAACCCTGAGAAAAGAGTGAATTTGAGGAAAACATAGTCAATATCAGCACACATCAACAAAACAAGATTTCTATGTATTTGTATTAGTCTTTGACATAAACAACCATTAATTTTTTATTACTAAAAATTACTTTTTCAAGATATTTATTTCCTTATTCAGTATGAAAAGTGTTGTTCATGTTTCATGATCTCTGCTAATAGTTGCTTGAGAAACATACAGTAACTGAACATTATTCTTCACAACAACAAAAAATATATAAATATACAAATACATAACGCCTGCACTTAATTTGTATTTGTGTGTATTGAGGCAGAAACTGCTATACTTTAACAAAATTCTTACCACATCATGCGCATCAAAATGTATCATTTTATGTTTTCTACACACAAAAACACAATATTTATTTTATGTTGCCTCACATGGTTATGACCCTTTCATATAGATTTCTTACAAGATTACTCACACACACTCACATATATATACACATTATATTACTTTATATATTATATCCACTATTTACACATTCTTCAGATTTCATGTCTCTGTAACTTGATACTATGTAAATTCTACTTTTTTCCCTAAAACGTGCAATTTCATTAAAATATTTTAACTACTTTATTTCAGACCATGAGCAGCAGCGATTCATCGATTAATAGAAAATAAATCAGCAACTATTTTGATAATTGAAAAATTCCTTTTAGTAATTTTTTAAAGCAAAAATGACAGAAATTTTGGGTATCAGCTTCTCAAATGTGAGAATTTGATGCTTTTCTTTGTCGTTAATGACAGTAAACTCATCATCTTCTGGTTTTGGACAGTTGGTCGGGTAAAACAAAGTGTTTGAAGACGTCACTTTTGACTCTGGGAAATTACAACGGGTATTTTTTTTTTTTTAATTAACTGACTACTGACAAACCGACTAAACAATGAATCAATAAATAAATAAAAATAAATGGCAAATTGATCAACAACGACAGTAATTACATACTTTAGATACTTTCTGTATAATTATACATAACAAATGTGTTTCTAATTATAACACTAATATTTATAATCAGCCTTGTTTCATTATAGAGCCTGTAAACAAAGGAAGTGAGGTCTCTAAACAGCACAGAGAGCTTCACAAAAACAAAACAAAAACTCTCATGTATCTGGAAATAAACAAATAAACTGCCTATTTATTTCCCAGAGGGCCGTTTGTTGCTATGACAAAGGTTAAAAAGGCAAATTTTGACCGAAAACAAATTGGGTCCTGAGTGCCATGCAAACAAACTGGCCTTCAAACACATTAACACTAACTCTTTGTTTTCATTACAGTCCAAAGGCGACTCATTTCTCTTCTACATTTTATCGTCCAGTTGTTTATTCTCTCTCAAGATTTGATGACTTGAGATTTTCAAATGTCAAACCAAACAAGAGCTGAAATAGAAATGAGAGAATATTGTTGAAATCTGCTGTTGTTTTCATTTAGTCTGGTTGATCTGGTCAAAAAAAAGTGTTGTTTTCTACAATAAAATGACTGAAAATTGACACAGACACAAGAATAATACGGAAGAACTCTTGGCTGGTGAAGAATAAACTGTATGAAGATGTTACAGGATACCGTGTCTCCCAAAAGGACCTGAACGCCGTACAAGTTTTGGACTATTTTCTTACTTTGGACCATCCGGGGACGAGCAGCACCAGGCTGATCACACCTTTCTCCAGCACCATGATGAGCAAGTAAACGCCGCACTGACCCAGCCATGCTGCCGCCTGAGGAGGGTCACCTGGAGGAACGACAAGAGGTCCACAACATAAGTACAGAGGCCATCTCATACAAATACTATTTGAATCTATTTACCTTAATACATTTTTGTACAGTAACAGTGTTTCTGATTTTTCTTTAGCATTGTCACCTGCAAAGCAACTTGCAGTTTATGGTCATTGAGCAAAAAAGAAACAATAATTTCACTTTATTTTTTGACGTTTTCTATATTATGTAGCTTCTATATGTGTGTATGTACAAAATAATTGAAATGTTGCATGAAAGGTGGTTAATAGATTATAATAGGTTGATGTAATTTGATTTGATTTACTGTCAGCTTGCAAAGACATAACTCTGCAGCTTTTCCATCATTTTAAATGAGCAACTTTTCACTATTACTTTTGTAAAATCTCAGAAACTGTTCCTCTGCTTGTGTAGGACACTCTATATTTATAGTCTTTCCTCTCCTGGTCTAAACCTTTCCAAAAGGTCTGTTGCAGGTGTCTCACCACAGCAGACACAAAGGAGGACAAGTCTGTCATTAAGACAGGAAGGAGGAAGGATGGAAAACACAGACAGAGAGACAAACCCCTTCTTCTCATTTCTCAGTTTGCACATCCTCGCCTTCTCTCCTCGTGTCTTAGTCCCTCCCAACCTGAGATGCGAGCGGAGGAGGCGAGGAAGAGACACGAGGAGAGAGGGGCTGAGGCAACGGGCAAAATGAGACGTCCTCGCTTCGGAGCTGTCAGAGCTGCATCATCTGTCCAATGTTTTGTTACAGCCTATCACTGTATTTTATGATATCTGACAGATGAGCATAACAGTGTTCATGACAACTTATATATTTACTTTTAATTTAAATCACAACGTGGCGTAATATGACAAGAATGTACGGATGTCATACATTTCCACGTCTCTTTTATACGTCACAGGTGCCGAAAAGACTTCCGCAAGGGATAAACCTGTGCATCCTCGCTCCTCTCTCCTCCTGATGCATTTTAGGAAATTGAGACATCCTTAATCATGACGCGCTGAGATCGATTTCCGGGGTCACGCACGGGCAGGAGGACAGAGCAGAGAGGAGACGAGGAGGCACAAAATAGAGAAATGAGCCCAGAGACAGCGTGAACCAAACTATGAATACACTAAATATTTTGCATTTCTGTCACAGAGCTGCCAACAAACAGAGCCAAGAAATCAAATATAAACCTGATGTTGACCCTCAGAGAGAGAGAGAGAAGACTCAGTCTCTGCACGTTGCTTCAGTGAAAATTTCCATTACAGACGAGGAACGCAAAACGGAAAAAAAGTGTAGAGTGAGTGAGTGTAATAATTGGCGAGGAGTTAATCCCGGTGTAAAGCCACTGAGACTGTTTTTTTCAGCTGCAGCTGGAGATGCTGGCGTTCCTCCCCGTCTGCCTCCGGTGAGCCTACATCGCCCTCTGGTGGACGAAGCTACAACTGCATCTTAGAGTAATTTAAAAAGGGTTAAAGGGAAAAAAATGAGCTTTTTTTTTTAACTCACCATATTCTCCAAACATGAGCAACGTCCACTGTTTGTACTCCACCAGCTTGGACACCAACTTGACAGCCAGCCAGATGACCAGCATCCCCAGCATGGCGTCCAGCAGGAAGTTCATCAGATACCTTTGGTAAAACGGAAAAAAAATGTTGTTATTAGTGAGAGATCTGTGATCCTCATTTTATTATAACTTAAATAACCTGAATACTGTAACTCACAGGGAGCATGGATCCTCTTTGGTGAGTGTGGACAGGAAGACGTTAGCAAAGTGGATGAAAAGAGCACCGATGGCCTGTTTGGACGTGTCGAAAAACCTGAAAAAACAATTTTTATTTTATAGATTTGACTTCTTTATTCCATTCTGCTGCATTTTGTAAACATTGGCTGCATCAGATTAAGATCTAAAAATGTCTTTCTAAACATTAGACAATATTTACAGACTTAGACAACAGTAGAATCTGACCGATATATCAGTCAGCTGATTTTATTGGCCGATATTGGCCTATCACAGATATACTGATATCAGCATATATGTTGTCCGATATGTGCCGATATTTTTTTATTTTTCAAAGTTATATAGGCAGCATTTTATATATACTTGATCCTTTTTGTTAATTCAAGTTTAACATATATATTTTTGTTCATGTGTTTTTTTTATTTATAGTTATCTATAATTATTAAACTCTTTACTGTTTTATTGCTAAAGTGTAAAATATTCTGCCTCCATTACACATCTTTGTCACAAGTGATAGATATTTGAGGGATCATTGCAAAAAATATATGTTTATACATATGAATATCGGCCAAAATATCAATATCGGAATTTTTTCACTTCCTGATATGAGTATCGGCCCCAAAAATCCAGTATGGATTGGGCTCTAGACAACAATTAGTTATGTTTGTGTATGGAAATATGAAGCTTTTTATTGCCCAGATTAGTTGATTTGATTGATTCTTGAGAGAAATTAGGGTTTTGCTGACATTTTATTTAGAGCTGCAACCTCTGATTATTTTCATAATCCATTTATTTGCTGATTATTTTCTCAATTAAATCAATTAGCTGTTTGGTTCAAATGTCAATCACCATTTCCTAAAGCCCAATATGCAACCAATAATGTCTTGTTTTGACCACATTATTCAGTTTACGGTCACAGAAGACTAAAGAGACCAGAAAACATTCACATTTGAGAAGCTGGAACCAGAAAATCATATTTTTTCCCTTTAAAAATGACTCAACAATCAATCAATTATCAAAACAGTTGCAGCTCTAATATTATTTATCTTTTCAAGGCCTTTATTCATCTATACAGGTGTGTCTAATGTTGGGAATGTAGGACAGGGAAGCGTAGAAAAAGACACCAGAAAAGTAAAAGAAGAACATTTTCTGACCAGATCCTCCACGGTCGTCTGATCCCTACAGGCTCTCGAAACCTCTTCACTGCAAAACAAACAACAAAAAGTCAATCAATTAATCAATAACTAGACTTTTTTTATCCTGCAAAACACCAACATGTAAACACAGATTCTTTTCGCGGTTCGTGTGACCTCCGCGGTGAGTTTCATCTCTCTCCGCGGGGGCTACGGGGCAGAGGCGAACGAGGACAGATGAAACGCAGACGTATCGTTGTTGTTTTTTTTTCGCTGCCACAACACTTCATTCCTCCCCACCGGCCTGTTCAGGGTGAACAGACGCCCACTGTTCCTCTATCTCACCATCTCACAAGGTCAGGGAATGTGACTCTGCATGTGAAAACAGGATCGAGGCTTCCTGGCAGACATCTGTAAACTCTTTTCAGCCTTTTTTTTCCCCAGAACTTAACGTATGAATACATGTGATTGATTTCATTTAGTGTTTAAAATAAGGTATTATTAAAGCATAGATGGGAGGGTTTATCCTTTATTAGTATTCATACCTTTCTTGTTTTTTTTCCCCAGAAATTCCCACTTTTCAAGCTACTGAAAGTATCGGATCATTACAGATTGTTTACATATGTAGATTTTCCCAAACTTTAGAAGTTGTGCGGGTGTCAGACACTCAAAAAAACTGCTAATTATTATATCTGACTCATGTAATGTTTCCCTGGAGGTAAACTGAGAAAAACAAGCATTGCACAAACCGGACGTCAGAGAAAGTTTCCCAACATTTGCTCAACATTTTGGCTAATCTTTCTGTTTAAAAAAGGGAGAAAAAAAAAGCTCAAGTTGGACTGTTTTTAAATCTAAATATTTTGCATTTTAAAAAAAAACCTGTGTGTTTCCAGCCTGTATCTGGCTTACGTGTGTGTGCAGGCATAATGACGAGTCAATGGATGGAAAGAAACTCCCCAAAAATAGCTTTGAGGAAGAGGAGTCTGAACGCAGATCAGCCGAGGGATGCGTGGCTGTGACCTGGCATACCGCCACCGTGATCGTAGCTGAAGGGCTCTAATGCAGTGTAAATATTAACAGACACATATTCTTTGACCGGGAACGACACTTGAGGGCACGTTGAGTACAAGGGTGGGTGGGATGGGGGTGTATTGATTTCTCTACTACTAAATAACTGAGTGGAGGCTACAGCTCATTGATCTCACTCAACCCTTAAGGGCTGGCCTGATTCTGCAACACTTGACTGCTCTGAGGCTTCAGATGCACTGAACCCTGCTGCTTGATTAGCTGATGAAATCACTTCGACTGCGGTGACCTTTCGGAATTACTGACTGATTATTAGATCATATGCCGACACACTCGCGAACAAAAAAAAAGTGACACTGGATGTACATTTGTATTTATGTCATTTCCAATCAGCAGCCACACACAAACTGATAAAATAAGCACTTTTACAGGCTCTGAATTCAGAGAAAAGCTAAATAAAGCACATATAATTCAAATGTGGGCTTCTGTTTAGCATATATGTGCAGTAATTAGCATAATATTTTATCAACTGAGAGCCAAGACACATGGCTGCTGGGTGAAGAGATTGTTAACATGGATTATTCAATGATAATGAATCAATGAGACGGAAAATAACTATTTAATTTACTCCAAGGAGTCATAACGGAATCATTGAACATATGAGGTTGGATTTGTGTGCTCAAGCATTAATAAACAAACAATAAAAAGTTCCTAAATGGGTTGAAGTTTAAGAAAAAAAACACACTGGATGGATGCAGTTTTCCTGCTTGATCCACCTTTCAGCTGCAAGTGTTGCAGAAGTACTAAACACTGCCTGAGGTGCCAAATCTGGTGAGATGCCCAACATTCCCCAAGTCAGCTGGCAGAATCACAAGTTATTTAGCAGTCAACAGGCATTGTTCCGGCTTATAAAATCCTCACTGTGACTGCAAAGGAGCATCTTGTTTTTGCTGTCAAAGAGGACACTCAAAACACTGAAAATAGATGAAGTTTCTCAAATGATATTTCAATTAAAAGTGTCCCACTTTGAGATCTACTGGTTATAATTAAAAAAAAAACAGATAGCAGGTCTGAGAAGTTCAAGTTTACTGCATTAACAGCATCTAATGTTTTTGTTTACTGCGTTAAAGGTGAAAAAATTACCAATACAATACCAATACATTACCATAATAATTTATAATTATTATACTATGCAGATGTTGTCTATATACTGTTAGTAGGTCTTGTGGATGTTATCGACAACAACAATGAAACCGTGAACTCAAAACCCTCGATTCTGCTATACAAGGAGACTGTGACAAAACTCTTGTTTAAAAAACACAATATGTGATGCTGATTTGCTTGTAGGCACACATACTGGTGTGGTATCATATGTCCTGATTATTTATAGAGAAACTGGGTCTTAATGGCAAATTCTTTGTTTTTAATATGCCACCAACAGCACGTAATTTCATTAAAATCTGTACTTAAAATTGGTTCATATCAATTGCTACCACTTAAAGTCTATTTTGTGGTAGCAATCAAAGAAAGGGCGAACATTTTGTTAAAATACGACATTTTTACAGCACATAATATATGTCAAAGTTAATGGAGAGTTATTAATACTCGTGTAATGTTTCAAGTTGTGTCCTATGCTGTATGTATTTTTCTCAACAAGCAAGAATATAGTAAACTAGGGCTGGGCTATATGGACAAAAATATAATATATATAAAAATATCACAATATTTTTGACCAAATACCTTGATGTCGATATTGCGACAGTATTATAGGGATGACTACTGGTGCTTTCATAAAATATTTACACAACTAGATTTTTGAGAAAAAATCATCAGTAATGTGGATATATTGACTAAGTGGGTGAATATTACAATATCCAAAATCTAAGATGATATCTCATATCGCGATATTGATATAATATCGATATATTGCCCAGCCCTAATTAATATCTATGTGGACGTGTGGGGATCATAATAAAAGAAAGAGCTCAAATTTTACTAAATAAGTGATTTTTACAGCACAAAATATGCGCCGAAGTTAAAAGATAATCCTAAATAGTCATGTAATGTTTAAAGTTGTGTCCTAGTCAGTGTGTATTTGTCCGGACAAGCGAGAATATATTAAATTAGCAGATATTTCAATGGAGTTTGGCGCGAGGCTAATGAAGCTCCAGCGGAAAACAAACGTCAACAAAACGCCACGTGGACACGCGAAGCCTTTTAAAAACTGTTTTTCTGTATTTAGCGTTTCCAGCTTCATCTCACTGAGTAAACACGGCAAGACGGTGGTGATAAAGAGGATTTCGGAGACCATGTTTAGCCGGAAGGTGGTGTCGGGTCAGATACTCACACATCAGCGTACTGAAGGCGACGATAGCCAGCAGTCCCTGGATCAAGACGCCGAACCTGTCCGTCAGAGCTCCGTTATCGCAGCCGTGAGGGTTCGCCTTGTTAATGTCAGACATGTTCGTGACTTCAAAAACGCCATTATCCAAGAATCTTTTCACCAAGAAAACCCCGCTGTATCCGTACATGTCCATGTTGATACGATAACAAAAAAAAAAAACACAACACAGCCGTTTGAGACAAAAGGAGCAGTTTCTTCCTCGGTGGGCAAGGAAACGTTTTTAACAACAAAACCGCCAGATTTTACTTTCCTTGTCCGTTTTAAAGTTTCTGTTCAATGTTTAAAGAGGCTGGTGCTACATCTCATGATGCAGAAGCAAACAACAGGATCGATTATCTGCCTCACATCCATGTTTATGACAAGGAAAACACGAATATTTTCTAACCTAGGATGACGACGTCATAACCCGCCCTACTCTGCCTCTGATTGGCTGAACCTGATATGTTATCCTAACCATAACCAATCTCACTCAAGCCAACAACGAAGGCAACAGTACTAGCCAATCAGAGGCAAAGGAGGGCGGGACATGACTTCGCCGTCCTAGGACAAAAAATTTGGCAAGGAAAACACTCCTGTCAAGTAGCACAGTTAATCTCGCTTCCGGGAAAAATATTTAAAAACAAAAAAAAGAGTTTGTTTTTTTTGTTTCTTTGTTTTTTGTAATTTTTATTAGTTTTTGAAAGGCTTGGTACATGGAATACATATATTCTTATCTCCAGAATACAGGAGCACATGGCACATTTTTATATTATATTATGGAGGTAAACCCCAGTACATAAATCCAGTGAAAAATAAACAAATAAATAAATAAATCCTGAAAAAAAAACATCAACAGAGGGAAAACATATGTCATACATATATCTTGATACATACTACAGGATGACATAGTCAAATAGGAGACTGATAACTATTTAAACCTATCTTCAATTTCAATATACGGCCAGAACCAGTCCAAGGTGACACCCTTTCCTCCTGATCCCCACTTATTCTATCAAGCATACATTCATAAAAATGGTATTTCCACCATTGCACTAACCCATTTTTTCAGTTCTGGAGCCTTTGCTTCCTTCCACAGGCTGAAAATAACTCTGACTGTTGTTATACCCACAATAATGACAGAAAATGCACATGTGGATATGTTTTTGTGTTTGGGACCAGTCCCTCCAGTAAACATACCTTTGGTCTTAATTAAAGAGATTTCTGAACAAAACCAACGACTTAAATTTTTCTAATACTTGGATCCAAAGTTTTCTGACCAAATTACAAAAGAGTAAATTGTTAATTTCTTGGCAAAAATACAGAGGTGTTAATCTTTTACAAGATTACACTCAGTTTCACAACATGTCCCATAAACACCTAAACCATATATACCACTATATATTTCAATGCAGTTTCAACTTTTATATCTAGGTTAATGGCAACCCTAAACCTCCATACTTTTGACTGAATTTGGCTAGGTCTCATGCAAAGAGATCTATCAGTGTGCTTAAAGGAGAAGACTACTTATGGCATACTCACGATATGAGAAATAAAACACTAAGATTACATTCATAAACAGAACAGAAAGAGAGCTAATAAACTAGATGCATCCGTTGAGGCTGCATCTTTGCAGGAAGATAGAAGATGATTATCTTTGTTTTTAGGTGACATTGCAGTTTATTTCATGACATTGCTACATCAACAGTGAATTCAGTCTTTCCTAAAAAACTGTCTAAAGCTTTGACTAGTTGTAGAAAAATATCTGTTAGCTTACTCAGGCCAGGATTAAGATAAGCAGGATGTTAGAGGTCAACAACCCCAGCAGACTCAATCCATATGGAAAAGCTTATGTTAAACACTCATTTAACTTTTCAACTTTTACATTTCATTGTTTTTGTAGTAAAAGTAGTTTATCCCACAATTTCCCTGCATGGTGGTGTAGTGAAGAAATCTCTGAAAGTACTAAACTGTTGTTTTTCTCATGCATTTCAATGTTTTTAGGACTAACAAACTGTTGGTATCATGACCTCAATGTGGCTTTTTTTTCTGTGTGGTTTAGACATTTTAAAATCCTCAACCCAAAACTTTTTGTTTCCCCTCTTTACTACGTCCCACACTTTTAGACTTTAAACTTATAACAGCTCATTTCACTTAGAGTATATTTGACATATTTTGTTGTTAATTTCTGTTTTATATTATTTATGATTATAGATATATATCCATGCAGGTAAAAGTCTCACTGAGATTAAACTCTCTTTTCCAAGAGAGCAGCATAAACATTGTTACAACAATAAACACAAACAATACAACTGTCACACACTACAAACAAGGTAAAGGACAAAAATCCAGTTATGCTGCATAAACAGGCACAATTTTCTTAAACGATTTCAGTGTAAATTTAGGAGCAATCACATTGACCTTGACCTCCTTTAAAATTCCCCCCACAGTAATCAGCTCTGACACTTTCAGGTCCTTAATTTACTTATTTATTGTGTATATATTGATTGTTAAACACCACAACAACAAGGCAAATTCCTTGTATGTGCTCGGCCATAAACCTGTTTCTGAATCTTTTAATTTGAGGTGTAATTCGCCACACTTCCTGTTGCGGGTTGTCTGACTTCACGCAGGTCTGTGCGACTCCCGCAGCAGAATTCCCTGAATGTGCGCGAGGCCGCCTCGGAGCCCTTTTGTTCGTGCCAATGGCGCTTGGTTGTGCGCCCATACAGTCGCGTGCACGAGTATACCCACGAGACGAATCACTGCCTCACCTGCAGGTGTAATAAAGGAGATATTTGGGTTCAAAGCCTGTCAGGTTCACCTCATTCTGCTCAAAATACTACACTTATAGAGGCTGTATTTATGGTATTACAAAATGATGTGTGCCAGTTTAGAGACTTTACTGGTTTATGTCTACCTGGAGCCTCAGGTCGGCACAGAGCCAATATTTATACATGGTGGCCTGCAGGACCCAACTCAGAAAAGCTGTTTTGTTTTGCTCAGAACACATGGCACTGGTAGGTCAGACTAAAATAAAGTGTAGGCAACAAGCTGTTCCTTGGAGGAAAAAAGACAGTTTTCAGTGGAAGTGATCCATCCAGCCCTCATTTTGAGGTTAAATGTATTTAAAGGTTTATTTGAAGCTAACATGAGCCTTCAGTTGTCCAACTGGGTCAAATCAAGTAGATATCTTTCAAAGCTACTGTATTTTTAGTGCAAAATTCCTTCTTTTTTACTACAGTCCTTCCACTGCAGCTGAACAGGAAAACACTGTCATCGAGACACAATGAGGGGATTTTTTTTTTTACTACAAAGACTAACTGTGGAAGATATCCGCTTTATTTGACTAACTCAGACAGCCGAGGCCTCATATAATCCTCATATAAACTTTTAAGTACATTTTTTTCCCCAAAATGAAGACTGTGGATTCTGTCCCTCAATCATAAGCACATTTGGATGAGATCTTCTAATGGTCAGTATGAACAGCAGGAATGATTATAGCAAGAAAAAACCTGTTTCAATGTTCATTTAGGTTCCTGACTGTTGTTTTAAGACAGACGTGAAAAACTGTGAACCTGTCCTTGAATTAAGATCATTCCACACATTATAATGGGATCCACAGGCTACAAAATAAAACCTTTACAGAACATAGCTGTGACAATCTAAGAATAGTAAAGTTTAACATTAAAGTTAATTTAAATTTCTCTAAATAACCAGCCGTGCAATATCCTGATAGCCCGTGGCTAAATTTTGTTGGCTTTGAAATATCACTGATAGACAGACACCTGATTGCTTGTAAGGAACAGGTCTGTCAACACATCCACGTTTACAAGGTCAATCATTAAAGAGACAGCGTTACACTGAGCTGTCTCTGCTTCACTCACACACAGACAACATGAAGTTGTGTATTTAATATATTGATGTTTTTGGAGTAGACCTATATTTACATTACTGAAGTGACACCTTTTTTGTAAATAGAGCACCTTTTTTCTCTCCCTCACTCTCTTGCCTTATATAGACTGTTAATTGTATTTTGGTTGCAGATATTTTGCTAATTAGTGGCCGCCCGTGACTCCGTCTGTCGTAGTTGGTTGGACATTTTGGATTCAAATAGCTAAAATACATAAATTACATTCTTTATTTTAATGCAAACGCTACATAAATGCATCTAGACAAGTTCTAATATAATTATTTTAACAATAACAGACTAATGATTTGGAGATGAAGCTCCAGTAGCTGTTGAAAGACTCTTCTTCAGATACCAGGATCGTTCATCAGTGTAGCCAAAACAAAAAACAAAAAAAACGCCTCGTGCAGAGAGGCCGCGGGCCCATGCACAAGTCGCACGTGTCCCTATGTGTCCTTGTGTGTGTGTGTGTGTGTGTGTGTGTGTGTGTGTGTGTGTGTGTGTGTGTGTGTAAAAGGGAGTCATAATCCTTTCTCCCGCGCGCTTGGAAAAGCCTCTTCTCTGGCAGATTAATGGGGCACCACGCGCGCTCCAACCATCTGTTCCACCAGCGGCATCACATCGGCACGAGCGCCTCTTCTTCTGCTCTTTATGAGTCCTTTGTGTGTTTTTTTACGGATCAGACCTGCCGCCGTAAACACGACACTGAACTTCCCGTTATACGTTTCAAAATAAAACCCATATCGCGGTTAATCGTGCCATTATTTGTTATAACGCACTGTGCGGGTTTCTGGAGGCTTTCTGGCGTTTTAAGGCTTAAACCAGCTGTTTTTGACCTTTTTTTTGGCTTGTGGTCACTTAATCTGGTCTGAAGGTCGGAAGAGGTGAAAATATCAAGTTAGCTATTTTACAAGAAAAAAGCAGAAATGAGAGAAAAGTGACAAAAACAACAAAAATTTGAGCGACAGATATATATTTTCTTTCTTATCTCTTTCAATCATCTGGTGACCCCTCAGATTTTGGGACCCCCAGTTTGGGAACCACATCCTTAATCTTAATCCTACCCACTGGGGTACCCACAGACCCCAGAGGTATACTTTTTTGTTACATCTAATTATTCTATCATTCCAGTTTTTCATGACTTTGTCAGTCAATTTGTTCCTAATGACTTCATATCATTGTTTCATGTTTCTGTTTTAATTAGTGCTTTTTAAAAATACCCATGTACTGGGGTCCTCGGGGGCCCCCAGTCAAAAGCACCCAATTCCATCTATGCAGTTTTAATAGATGAAACTGTTTATTGAGCTCATGTTTGATGTGAGAACTAATTTAAAGTCTCACACTTTATTTAGAGGGGGGTGGGTGGAAAGATTGTATTTGGGATAAAAGCTGCAATTTGTATTAGAGAAAAGTATATATTTTCCTTTTACACAACATGTAAAATAACTGTAACTTTCCTAAAATAATAACAATCTGTTTTTTTTCAGATGACATTTATTACATAACTAATAATGTTTTGAGAAGAAGTAAGTTAACATTTTGCTATGATGGTTGTTTCTTACAGTAGTTTATTCTTGTTCAGTCCTTGTATGTTAAAAATGTTTGTAGGATGATGGTTTAACCACATAATGACAAGTGTTTCATGTTATAATATATCTGACAGCTGTAATTTTAGACTATTCAGTTGCTTTTTACCATATTTCACGCAATTTTCGTCAGACACCAGGTTCTTTGTGTCTTTACTGACTCTCGGAGTCATGATTTATAGACTAAAGCAGAGCCAGGATAACTTTTATATCCATGTATTCTTCTTTCAAGGAGCTTTTTCTTCTATGTTGGATGTTACTGTAGCCACAATATATCAGCTCAAACGACGCTAAACAGACAAAAACATGGCAAAAAATTTATAGTAATACGCATAACCTTTATATTTGTTTTCTCAGAATATGCAATAAAGACATAATGTGGGTTTAACAGTTATAGCTTTATAGCTTTTACAAACGGCGGGTGAAAGTCAGGTGTTCCTGTTGGTGTTTTAGGGGATTTCCAGCAAAATGAGGAATATGCTGTGTCACATAATCTAAGCTCAAAGATCCACTTACTAAACTCTTTTTTTTTTTTTTTTTTTTTACACATTCAGTACCCAAAGGTCAACTTCCACGCTCAAAGAGGAACACGCTACTTTAATTTCACTGCAGCCTCGTGTTTTAACTCCAACAAACCTCGTGTTATTGGCGACCAGCGGTAATAACAGGTTTCACTTTCTGCAGGCGAAAGGCTTAAGAGTTCAGTTATCGTCCAGTGCCATAAAACTTTCGCCATGCTACATCTCCCTGGCACCAACCTTTCCTGTGCACAACATGGAAATACAAGAACCTTTGAACTGTACAATGTGTGTGTGTGTGTTTCTCTGTGTGAGTGTGAGTGAGTGTGTGTGTGTGTGATGCAATGCGCTCCTAACCACTAGAGGATACTGTTGACTTTGATAAGATATGGCCATATGGCTATTAAAAATAACAAAATCTCAAGCTATTTCTCAAGAGCTGGAGAAAAGTGATTAGCAGAACTAAAAAATAAATTTAAAAAAAATCCTCAATGGACCAGAAGAAAGTGGACAAAAGAGCAAATAATGAAGCGATAAGAGATCACAGCTTATGCCCAAATAATTGAGTTTTCAGACTTATTTCGCGGCGGTTATTGCTCCTACATTAATATATAGTAATATATACTTCATTAAAAGTATTATCGTTTTTATTATAGTGAGTATAGATCTTTCTGTTTCTGTTAATAAGAAAACTCTCTAGATGGGTCTTAGATATTGGATCAAATCGTGGCTGTAAACAGTAAAAATGAGACATTAAAAACAATATAAGCTGCCAACGATGACGAGTTGATATATATAATTAATATATATTTGTAGGTTAATACTATCACATTTGAATATGCTTTAATTCGCATAAAAAATATTTGTTGTGTAACACACAGTTTCTAGCTGTGCTGTGTTTGGTTTTGTCGGTGTCGACTGAACTTCAGTTCCCTATTTATAACAGGGCTGAAGAAATGTTTTTTTGCTATTGCACTAAAAGGTCAATGAAGGAGTTGGCTTGGAAATATCTGTAGATGTTTTGGACATGCGCAGATGGGAGATGCCATATTGGACTGGGGGCAGCAGCAGCAGCAGCAGTTGAAAGACGTCGCTCGCGCTGCTTTGCTCGGGCTCACGCGAACGAGGAGAAGGAAAAAAAAAAACAGAGGGGGTCTCGTGAAGGAGAGGCTACAAAAAAAAACTTGGACAGGTAAGACAGGTGACGGCTCCAGCGGGCCTGGACGGATTTTCTTTGGCTGCAGCGTTTTGTTATTTTCGTTATGTCGACGAAATAAACCACCGAGAGAGTTATTTTCCTTCCTCCTCCGCTTTAAAACCCCCTGAAGTGCTCCTGAGGCGGTTTCTGTAGAAACGAGAAAATAGTCGCGAGCGTTCGCTCACGAGCCCAAGTTGCTCAAAAGTGTCTCTCACGCGCTGTAATTAAACAGCTTTCACAGGCGGAGAGGACGCTGTCTCGTGGCACTCTCGCTAATACCGTTTATTGCGTTGTTTTTCCTTTCTGTTCACATGTCTCATGTAATTAACTGTTTTGGAAATGACGTGAATTTTTAATAATCTGCGTGAAAAAATACACCGCGTCACCGCTGAAACGTTATTTTAAAGCTGTTTAATGCTGGCTTTAGGAGAACCACCACGCAATTTTTGTTTAACGTTAACGCGAAGTTGTTTTTATAGAAATGACTTCTTGCAGTCATATGCGTACAGATGAGTCATTTGGGATTTTTTTCGTCACCCTGAGGTGCGTAAAAGCCATCGGAAAATACCGGACACTGCCAAAATGTCAAACCACTTTCAACATGGCGGGTTATGGTGTTCAGGGGGGAAAACTGCGCCTTAAAATCTTTGAACGAGGAAAAAATAAAATGATGGCAGATAATGCGCCCGGTTCTGTTTCTTTTGATGGACATACACGAGATTTAATCAATTAAATTTAAAGTGTGCATTTGGCAACTCCGTGGGAGTTTTTTTCCGCTGCAGTTTTGAGTGTGCAAAGTACATGACCGGAGTGCCAGCCAGCCTGCTGGTCGGCTACACCCCTCACTGCCTCATCTTCCTCATGTGCACTTAACGTTTCCTCTTTCACTTTTATCATAAATGCTCCAGCTCATCCGATAGCTCTGCTTCTAGATCGCATTATATTAAATTAATGTCGCTTTTTCCAATTGAAATCGACAGCAGGAGGATTTCATTCCACCTTTTCTCCCCCCCCCCCCCCCCCCTCCTGCCACCTTATAGATTAATATGTTGATGATTGTACAGTCGGACGAGATGTTTCTCCCAGTGTATTGTTTCACTATATGGGTAAATGTGCAACGATTAAGCCAGATAATTGGGTTTAACCGCGCGTATCTGTTTAATTATTTCTCTTTTGCGGGCGATCAGCAAATCCGGGGTTTACAGCTTTGCATTATTCCCGAGGATTCCTCCTCCAGATTAAATCCGTCACCAGAATGAACAGAAACAATAAAGACTGCACGTTATGGAGCCGGCGATAGACGTTCATGTGCAATGAATAAATCATGCTTTTAGACTTCTTGTCGCTCCAAAGACATTTTTTTTCCTATGGAGCTGCGACTGGGGATGGCTGAGCTGTAGATAAAGAAAAAAAGAGCACTTTTAAAGGAAAAATTAAAGATACATAGTTAAAATATAGTGTATGATCTGTTTTATCCATAGGGAGAAATCAATATGTCCTCCTGCATGTTATTGATGGGTTTTTTTTTTTTGCAAGAACCCACCCACCAGCCTTTTTTCTTTTTTTTAAATCATTTATCTGTTTCTAGATAAGCCATTGTATGTTAATGTTCCTGTGAATTTCTTAAGAAAGAGTGTCACACAGTGAGCACGTCTACTCTCACGATAAACAAAAAGAGGTGGTCACTCCACAGGAAATAATGACGATTGTTTCTTTCTTGTTGGCCAACTAACTCCTGGCGTGTATTTGAATAAGGGGAGGACTTAGGCAAATAGCAGGTTTGACCTCTTCTTGTTTTTAGAAAACAAAAAAAAAAAAGTCCGTTAGTGTAGGACATTTGGTGCAAACGTCCGTGTTGTAGGAAGTTGTTTCCAGTCATTGATGTTGAAATAAGAAAGCTCTAAGGCTGAGGGAGTTTCCCCCTCCCCTCCCCTCCCCTCCTCTCCTCTCCCCTCCCCTCCCCTCCCCTTGGCTGCTGCACTGTTTTCCTCTCCGTCTTCTGTTTTTCGTGGTCCACCAGGGGCAGTTTCTGTTTGCACTTCATCATTTATTAGTTTGCTGATCTCAGTGAGCATCAGAGGTTGTAGTGATCAGGCGTGAAACACATAGGCTGCATTGCCTTGTGTACACAATCCACGTTTAAAAAAAAAAAAACTGTAGAAGAAATTGGAGGATAATTTGTTATCAAGGCTTCCTGTTGCCAAGAGGAAACAACTCTTGGATGGGTCTAAAAGAGGAGAACCTAATAGGGAGTAATGCAATAAAACCCCAAGCCCATGCAGTGGTAGTTAATCTCCTAAATCCCCCATTAAATCTTTGGCATGGATGGGTTTAGGGAAAGGCAGGAGGACAACACGTGGATGCCCAGTTCCCCATCAGGGGCTAATCAATTAAACAAAAAAAAAAACAAAAAAAACAAAAAACCCCTCCTCTCAATCTGAGACCATGGGGGCACAAATGTCCTGCGTCTGAGATTAACTCTCCCAGACTGGTTTAATCCCCTGATGCCCAATCTGGGCTGTTTCCTCCGGGACGCTGTAGCCCAGTAAGCTTCATTAAGTAGAAATGCTGAACTCTTAACTAAAACTAGTTTAGAGATAAAGACTGAGTCACATAGTTGACACTGACGCCTAATATTCTGAACAAAAGCGTGCGGATGGTTTCCTCTCCCTGAGGGTTATGAAACTTGTTGAACCAGTGAAGGGACCAAATCAAGGAGAAAAAAAAACACACAACATGCTCTCACAGGAAGCTGACTGAATCAAGTTGACTTTTTAAATGTTTTTTTTTTTCTAGCTATGATTAATTACAATATGTCACTTTTTTTTTTCTTTTTTTTTTGGAAGAGGATGAGGGTTTAGTTTCAGAAAGTCTTGATCTTTTCAACCCACACAAAAATTACTAATAAAGACCCCGGCATTGTGAGGAAAAACTGTTTTTACATATAAAAGTGGGTCGTTTTGTTTCTACAAAATGTGGAAATATGAAACAAGAACATTCTTTAAGACCTCAGGGAACTTTTTTAAACTTTTTTTTCTTTTAAATAAAAAAAAAAAAAAAAGAGTAAAATATGTGACGTTTTAGATTCCAGAGGACGTACAAAGTTCGCCAAGATAATAAATATGTCAGGGTGAATTTTGGGGAAATGAACAACACAGTCCATAAGTATTTGGACAGTGACACATTTCCTGTTGTTTTGGCTCTGATCTCCAGCCAGAGAACTGGATTTGAAATGAAACAACTTTCAGCTGTAAAGGTTAGAGGTTTTTCATAGTGAATGATCAATGTAGGCCCTTTTTTTAAATTTTTTTAATACATAAAAAATGCAGTACAGTGATGAAAAGGCTCCAATTTCAACACTTTTTCATCTGATGTGGATGTTAAAAACCCTCAAATTAAAGCTGAAAGTGGGTACTTTGCTCTCATGGTCTTGGCTTCATTTCAGATTCGATGTCGGGAGAGCGGAGCAAAAACATTAAAAAAAAAAAAAAAAAAGTGTCGTCTTCAAGTTTTTAAGAGCTCGCTGGAATACTTCCATAAGGGCTTTAACTAACAAATGTTTTTTCAACCATCAATTATCAATCATTTAGTCTATAAAATGTTGCCAGAGCTCAAGGTGAAGTCTTCAAAAACACTCCAAAACTCAAAGAAACTGAACCCACAGTGATGTAAAACTGAGAAAAGCAGCAAATCGTCACATTTTCGAAGCTGGAACGAGAGAATAAATCGCGTTTTTGCTTGATAAATGACTTATAGATGACCAAAAAAATCAATTAATATTCTGTTCAGCACACAAACACCATTTGCTGTTTTTGATGATGAATGGTTGCAGAATATCTGTGTGATGTTGTCATTTTGTGTGTGGTGGTGGGGGGGGGGAAGTCCTGCTTAAGGGGAATTTTAAGGGAAAAACCAGGATCTGTGAGCAACTTGTACTGTTTGATACCAGTGTTTGAGTGCACTTTGAGTTTTAATGAGCACTGTACCCGCTGCTGCATGCTGACGACAGCGATGTGTCAATGCTGCAGAAGATTGTAGGGCACTTAAGCAAGAAACACTGATAGGCTGTGAGGTTGGTGGGTGGGGGGGTGGGGGGTGGGGTGGGGTGGGGAGAGAGAAGGGCAGCAAACGGCGTCATGTGAGCCAAATTAGCTCAGCTTGTTGTTTACGCAATGGATGTATGCTGGAGCCACTGTGGGGCGTCAGGGGTGTGTGTGTGTGTGTGTGTGTGTTTGTGTGTGTGTGTGGTGAAGGGGGTGACACACACACACACACACACATTCGGGTGGTTGTGGAGACTGTCACAGCCTTTGTAGCCTCACAGTTCTGTAAATACTCGCAGCAGAAACAGCAGCTTGAGCGTTTTCCGTGTGCTTTCGTTTTCTCTGGATCTTTTTTTTTTTTTAAAGAACTTGTTTTCATCAAAGGATTGTCGGACTATCACGTTTTTTTTTTAATTTATTTAACTTTTCCTGCCTGCGTACGTATCAAGATGGCTCTCCTAATCAAATAAGGATACTTCCTGCTTTTTTTGGATATTAATTTCAATGTTTAGATTCTGGAGTTTGTTTTGTTTTTTTTGGCTTTATTTGAGGATTGCGAGCGTGCCTGAGTGTTTAACTGCCAGGTTGATGTAAGTGGGTGGAAGCCGGTAAGTGAGTCACTGTTGGTCCATGACTGAGCGATCAAGGACAACCACCAGGCAAGTGACAATCATTGTCTGTTGTTTGAAGATAATGATTTTCAAATATTGTCTCACCGATTACTGAGAAATAAGCAGGTTTTTTTTTTGAGAACTGTCTGCTTTTCATCCTGTTTGTGCTTCGCCATTTTACTGTGGGTTGCCTTTTTTTTTTGTCTTAAAGATGTAAATTCTGCTGTTTTTTTCCATTTAAATAGTTTTTTTTCTGTAACGTACTCTTAGAGAAGTTTTGAAATTACAAGATAAATAGTTTCCATGTGTCATTCATTTATTTCTAAAACTTTAATGATGAACAGGAGTGCATTAGGTACACACAGATTTACTCAAACAGGCAAAAAATGCCCCAAAAATACTTTAAAAAAAGATGTATTCACTCCAAATATTGCTTTGTTCTTGTAAAATACCATCTAGCCAGTAATAATTGCTTAAATGAAACCACTCTTTGTTGCGACTGCTCACTTCTCAGGCTTATTAAGCTTCAGGAAAAACTACCAGCAAAGACCCAGATTTAACAAGTGAGTCGACTGTTTAAAGAGTCATCTAGTAACGTTGATAAGGAGATGAGATACATCAGGATGTGTCTGATTTAGCTCAGCGGGTGATTCATTGACTGACTGATCATATCGTATGTTTCACTTCACAGTAATTAATCAAGGCAGCCTGTTGCAATTTCATGAAAAAAAAAAACAACAAAACCTGCAAAGTTTTTTTTACAAGTTTGGGAAAGTAAAGATTAACGATCCAATCAGTCACAATCAGGTGCTGATGTGTGAGGGTGAAAAATATCTCACCTCTGTACTACATGCCAGACACATCAGGTTAAAGTTAGTTTGATAATCACCAGTCGGACATGTTTTACCGGTGAAGTTGGTTTAAAGTAATACTGTCTTTTTGTAATGTTGTTTTAACGTATGTTCTTGTTTTTAGTTGTATCAACTGTTCCAGGAGTAGCAAAAGTCATTTTTGTTGTACTGGAAATGTACAGTAAAGGCATTTTATTCTATTCTAATCTAAGCATAGACTGTAAAAAATAATGGATGTAGCCACCTTGATTTTGCATTTTGACTGTCGCCATCTTGGATTTTTGGACGAGAGGGTTGAGCTGACGCTAATGCTAGCTGCTAGTTTAGTTAGCATGGTGCATTTACAGGCAATGGTTAACTGTGCTAATGCTAATGCTAAGTTTTGCTAGTGAAAAACAGGCTTAAAACCATTAAAACAAAACGTGCTTACCTGAAAAAACTGAACACCCGACTCCTTTAAAAGGTCTTTTAGTTCAACTAAACACTGAACAAGACTTGCTAAGGCAACCAAAATGTTACAATTACCATGGTAACGTTACCTTACCAACGTTGTCGCCGTGGTAGCAACTTGCCTGTGACAGCAACCACCTGTCATTCAAAGCGGCCAAGCCCCCTGTACAGTTGTTATGACGTGGGGAAATTAGCCATAGAGACAAAAAACGTTTTTTGTACCAGGCTGTAAACATGTTTATTTCTGCTGTGAGGTTGGGTATTTTAACATGGGGGTGTATGGGGAGTTTTTGAGCCAGACTCAAGCGGCTGTACGACAAACTTGCAGTTTTTGGCTCCATTTTTCAGCCTTAGAGGTTTCCGCTTGATTCAGTTTATTGGTGCGAACCCCTGAAGTAGACACTGCGTCATTTGAAGGGATCATAAACCAAAAAACTTTGGGAAACACCTTTCTATGGACATGATAGTTGTACTGGAATGTGATATCCACAGTTATCTTTTTATAACTGATGTGTCATTTCAAGATGTATGTTGATAAAGAAACATTTGCTAATTAATACATTAAATATCTAATTAATAGCCTTGTTAGTGAAACTGATTGTGAGTCATATATCATGGTGATTATAGCCTAACAGTTTATTCCATATCAAGCTTCATCATGACATTATTCTGCAGTTGTGTATCATTTTCTCTCCACCATTGCCTGAATGAATATTTTCTAGTCTGACTAATTTGTTGTCTCGCCCGTGTCATTCCGGTTTTTCTACTTTTCTTTGACTCTGATTGGTTATCTGATGGCGTTTTGCTGTGGTATGCAAATCCAGGCTGACCAGACAATATGCATAACCAGATATTATACTGTAGAAAACTCACACTGAACCGGTAGAGGCTGGTCTGCAATTAGACAAAATAACAGGCTTTTCACTCAAGTTTAACAATGCTGAAAATTAGCTTGAGTGCTGAAAACTGCAAAAATCTTTTGTTTTTTTTTTGTTGTTTTTGTGTCTTTTCTTAAACTTTGTGTCTGCTTTTGTTGCTAAGTGCTCATTGCAGCATAGTTTTTGTTCTGCACGTCCCCGGAGATGAGCTGACAGTCAGTGCGAGCTTTTTTTTTTTTTTTTTTCCTTGGATCTTTTGTTTGATTAAGTGAAGGTTTCTGGAGGTGGAGACTCTTTTCTTTTTTGTCCGTTCAGCCCTGTGGCAATCGCTATTCATTATAATAACCACCCACTTCTTCTTTTGTTTATTCTAAAGAAACTGGAAATGCATAGTGCATCATTTCCTGTCTGCTAGATGATTTTTCCAAGGAAATACTTATCAAATAGTGGATGTTTGTCTGAATAAATGCCAAAGCTTTCATTAACTGTCTTCAGTTTCAGGGGATTTGGAGAGCAGTGGCAGCAGATTTAACTCTTTTTCTGGGAATTTTATGGATTTTTTCTAAAAGATTTTTTCTGGCTATTATTAGATAAATCACGACATTACATCTGTTTCTCTTTTCTGTAACAGGGATTTCCAGGAAAGTGAAAGATGCAGTGAAGAACTGCCGCTTGCACCACGAGTCCAAGGTTAACTCACTCTCACCAGGAAGTAGAGGAGCAGGATGCAGTCTCGCACACAGGAGCAGCTGTTGGCTCCCACTGCTGTGAAGTCACATTATCCGACCAATGGGAAAGAAGAAGAGGTGAACACAGGTGAGGCTCGGAAGTTTTTATCTTTTTCCTTTTAAAAGTGGTCAGGTTGGTTCAAGGATGCCACCCTTATTACATCAGCAGACTGGAATGTTAGAGGCAGGTTAGATAAGGAATCGCTTCTCTTGCTTATAATATGATTTTAAATGTGATTTTATCATATTTTTTGAATGAAAGGAAACCTTGATTTTCTTTCTTTGCTGTATTATGGTGACTCTTTTAGATTTCCTTATTGTTTGCAGGAAAGAAGCTCACATATCTTAGCTAGACATGCCATATATTGTTATATTATACAACTTAGAAATGCCATAATTTACCATTTAAGTAGTACTATTCATGTTTTTCCCCTGTAGATTCAAATGTATTTGAACAGACAGTAAATATCTATATATGAATGCACAGAAGAGGCGTATGAAACACCTCAAAACATTTAAGTTTTCTGTGTAACTCCACACTCCTGCGCCGTCTTGATGTACGTCATTGTATGTAAGTCGTCACTGTCCTATTTCCCATCCCCATTGTTAACGCGTCAACCCTCCACTAAATTATTACATTCACTCCCGGGTCGCCACATCTCAGCTATTGTACCTCGACTATTTCTTCTTGTCTTTTTGACGTGTGGAATTTGTGCTTTGGGCATCACTTGATTGCATCAGATGACACAAGGCTGCATGTGTTCAGTATTTGATGTAATGTATTGATAGTGTAAAATGAAAAGAGGGGGAAAAAAAAGCCAAGTTTCATGTGTTTTATCACTTTGATTGATTTTCTTTTTTGTTTTTTCCATTTGGTATGAACATATTTTTGAGTTTTGGCACCACAGTTTCCATAACAGCACCATTACACTCACTAATACCAAAGCAGTGGAGTCATTAAGTTAGCTGTGGGCTAGACCTTCAGTTTTTTTTTTTTTTTGTTTTTTGTTTTTTACATCTAGGCAAATCTGGATCTTGAAAAGTCTTGCATAATTAGTTAGTAAGAATTCCTGTTTGCTCTGTAACACTGACAGACAACTGGTTATTGAGACCAAATCAAGTGTTGCGGTGTTCAGCCGCAGGATCAAGCGGACGTGTGTGGGGGTTTTGGGCGTAACCGCTGTGAAACAATCACAAAATAACATTTTTATCGATCTGATTCATCGGCTTTCTCGCTACCAGCGCTCCCTCTCTTCATTGGCTCTCTAGCTCGCTCGACCACAGCTGCTCTCTCTCTCGCTGGTGCTCTCAGCTGCTCTCTCTCTCTTTTTTTACCTCGTCTTTTTTTATAATGAGTCGGGAAGCTGACAGCAACGTCTAACTTTACTTTTAACGTTCGAAGAGAGAAACGTCCTCCCCTCGTCCCAGTAACGTCTTCGTCCTCCCTCAGGGCGGAGTTTACAGCTCTGATCAGCCTGATCTAAGACTGTGATTGGCCACCGCAGCCTTCAGCCGCAGTGACGTCAGGTCGCGTTTCTCCAGAAGTTGACTCTTGCTCAACTTTCAGGTTGCAGCGGCTAAACCTGCCTGATTTGGTCTGAATACGTCTTTACTGTTGATACTGAGGAAAAAGTCTGAATTTGATGATTAAGAACATTAATAAAGGAGCAGCAGACCTACACCAGGCTGACAAACTGTAAACTGATGTGTGTCTTGATGTCTGTGTGTTTCAGTTTGACTGTGGAGAAGAAAAAATCAGTTGTGTGCGAAGGGTTAATCTCTGTTTATTAAAAAAAAAAAAAAAAGTGTGTGCATGTAAGCATTAATGAGAAGAAGCAAGCCAGCCCTGTGATCTATTTGAAACAAACTCCATCAAAACGTCAAGCTTCTTATCGGCCCCTCTCATTAGATGGAGCAGGTTCAGTCCCGCACCGTTCACACAGGAGGAGTCTCTAGAGGCATGTACACATAGGAAAACAGCAAAAGAAAAAAAACCCCCTGACACATTATACTTCGGATATATCTGTCTCCCTCAGGCAAAGCAAACAATTCTCACCTGCAGGAAAAACATTAGTGGCATTACATAAGACGACTTGAACATGCTGCGCACACGGATGCACACTCTAGATTATTTCCTGTGACTTTTATGTTTTGGCACGACAAATTACATTTACAAATCAAGAGATTGTATTTAATTGCTGTTCTGTACACTATCATCTCCTGAATAAAATGCATTTTTAGCCTCCAGCAAAGGCGTTTTTTTTTTTGATGATTGATGGGAGATTTTGTTTATTCAGATGCAGATTCCATGGAGGAAGAGGCGGAGTTTAACTGGGAGGAGTACATGGAGGAGACGGGGGCCGACGCTGCCCCTCACACCACCTTCAAACATGTAAGTGACTGCGTATGATCTTCACCTAGCGCTTTAATCCCATCCCTGGTTGATCCTTTAAACACAGCCTCATGGATAAGTACCATTATGCAGAAATCCTTTAACAACATATTGGAAGAGAGAGAGAGAGAGAGAGAGAGAGAGAGAGAGAGAGAGAGAGAGAGAGAGAGAGCCGGGCCCTCTGCAGCGCTGCTCTAACGCAGTTCAACAGTTCCCTCTCTGAGGCTTTGTTCCCTCGTGACGCACAAGTTGTCAGACGACCTTTGCCGGTTTTTGAAAACACAATTGAGGGTAATTACTGAAGCAATAAAAATACAAAACAATGCAAGAGATATAAGTGAGTGACATACTGCTGGGCTTTCCAAAAGGATGTAGAGTAGCCAGTAGCGGATGTGGCCTCCGTTAGCCATCATATACTTAATTATTGCATATTTTAATGAGTTTGCCTCCTTGATTGTGAACATGTAGTGAATTATTATGAAGGAGAGTTTTAGCCCACGCAGTGTGTAAAATAGCTATTAACATTTAAAACAACACCTTTTCCAGACCGACGAGAACTTTTGTAATTAAGAATCATTAGACCGTATTTATTATTTACTAATTGACTCCCTCGCTGTAACGTTTATCAAGACATGCCACAATGACGGTTAATGAACTGTTTTAATAGAAACATAAATGCATTCTCATTCAGGGAAAATAAACAAGATTATCTTAAGGGGGGGGGGGGGGAGGGATGTTTTTAATCCCATATCTTATCTAGCTATGTATTGGTTTTAAATTCAAACCATTTATAAAGTAAACTTACGCCAAAAATAACTCTTAAAATAACAAATCATGTGAATCAAATCATGTGCATCTGCTGAGTCAACTCAACTTCTAGTCATCTTCATCTTCACTGTTATCCTGAGTGTGATTTACTTTGACAACATTGTCTGTTTTAATGTGTTTGTAATGAGATGGCTCTGCTGTAAAAAGCTCAATGTTTGTAAAGATAATTCATTAATTAGTTCATTCATTAAGCCTGTAAACATCTGTGTGGTGTATATATAGAAAATACGACGCTTTCAGTCAGTCGGACGTGTTAATAGTTGCTGTGCGGTCGTCAAGTTGCTGCCACCAGTATTTCTGAAGTAGCCTGTCTAACGAGGACGTCTGCGCAATGAATGCAATTCTTATTTTGCTTCTTCTATTTTGGGGGGAGGAGGGGGGGATTGATACAGACAGAAAGGCACATTTCTCCATCATCATGCTCGTGTTGTTTTGACGCGGAGGCTAAGTGGTCATAAATGTACACGCATAATGAATCGCAACTTGTCAATCAAAACTATTTTATTAGAGTCAAAAATCAATATAATAAAGTAGCCGGCGCTTGTGGGAAGCTCTGCGTACTGTTTCATTTCTGGTTTATTTGAACCTGAGGCATGTATTTTAATTGCAGCATCCTTAAGGTTGAAATCATTATCATAATATTAAGATATTTTCCCTACATGTATAGATATTCTTATACATCACATCATTTGACCAGTGGTTTCGGAATCACATGTTGTTTTCTGGTGTTTTTTCCGTAACTTCCTTATTTCCCATTTCTACTGAATGAACTAAAAACGGCTCCTACATGTATAGTTTCATGATCTAAAAAGGCTCAGTAATGTCCTAAAACAGCTGGGCACTGCAGGTTTCAGGAAATGCAACTGAAACCGGAGTAAAAACTGCATTTTTAGGGGGATATTTTCATCATCAGCGGATTAATACAGCATATTTGGTGCTCTAGTGAGTATTTACAGCAGCAGGTTGATGCATGTGGGACTGATTTAAAATAAACTACAGTATGTGTGTGTGTGTGTGTTCACGGTAACAAAGGAAGACGTCACCCAGAGCAACGGTGTGGCTCGCTGATGTGTTTTTAATAGTTTTTTTTTTTTTTTTGGATAATAATGGAGCTCTGTGGCACAGAGGAAGAAGATAAGAGGGTTTTTCCGTGGTGGTTGGGGTAATCGAATGTGTTTTTAACCACACAGCATGACGAGGTAAAAAAAGTGGTTTACCTGGATGACGTGTTGGAGGTTTGCTGGTTTGCGGAAAATCCAGTAAGAGGCCCTTCATCTAACGTCTCACTGTGGCTGTTTCTGCTTGTACTGTTCACTCCTGCAATGTTTAGAACTGATCTGTTGACCAAACAGCTTCTTATCTCTTTGTCTAGGTCTGTTTTTATTGATGAATAAAGCCGCTAACTCTGTTATTAACACATTTAGCTTTAATATGACGCAGGAAAGGTTGAGTTTTCATCTCATACAACTGTAAAATAGTTGCTGTTCTTCACACAGAATCATTAATTTGGTCAACAGACATTGATAAAAATCATATTGTCACTTATGATTATGCTAAGTCAATAGACAGACAGTTTATAATCAGCATTTTTCATGCAGAATCACAAAGCCTGTGTTGCACTAAAGCAAACTGCACTATGTGTTAGCCACGACTGTTCTGCAGGATGACTGATTTATATCTCGGATATCTGAGTCAGGAAACGGCTTAGTGCTTAAATTCTCTAGAAAACTGAATCATCAGGTTTAAAAAGAAATGGGGCACAACTTAAAAACCTGTCTGAAATCTATTTAAAGCAAGCGAGCATATCTACAAGATCATGAATGCAGAATGGTAATCATTCAGCCCCAAAGTAGAGAACCGTTATGGAGAGAAAGGAGGTGGCATGAAAGGGGAAGGTACCTTTTTTTTTTTTTTTTTTGGCAGTGACTCTGCAGGCCAGCTGTGATCCGCTCTGATTCGCTGGAATGAAACTCATATCTGATACCAAAGTGAAGTGAAGCGCAGCCTGCTGAGTTAGTTCAGACAGTCTGACATAGTCCAGGTCAGCTGAGGGGTCAGCTGAGCCGCATGTTGCCATTACCAACTGGGCTCTGCCTGTTTAACATGTCAAACTCACCTGCTTATTCTCTGCTGCTGCTGCCTCGTAGGGATCTCACCTCAGGAGCAAAATCACATTTACATTAGTTTTTCCTTGAAATCTTCCTAATCAGTGTCTGATCTGGTTGAACCGATAGCTGCTGTATGTTAACAAGGCACGTGGGTGCAGAGTAACTGAAAAACTGAATCAGCTAATTAGCTTTCCACTGTACGTTGTTGTTCTTCGTGATAATGCCAAGCTCAGCAAAACCGCTGCCGTGCCAAAGTGATGAATTTACTTTCTAAAGCGAAGCTGAAGTTAATCACATGTTAATCCTGTCCAGATTAAAATTTGAATTAAATTCAAATGTAAAAACATATTAAACGTCACTTCTTCTTTGTGTTTGTCATAAACACGGAGCACAAAAAAGCCTTGTTGTCCTTTTGAGTCTCGACCAAACCATAAAGTACCAAAGGTTGGCGTTGAATGTTTGTTTACGGATTAATTAGATATTTTCTTATTTAAATAACTTATTTTATTAACATTGTATTTGGGTAAAGTCAGTGTGTTGCTGCCTTGTTGTTAAGACAACATTAAACACTGATGCATTTGAAATGTTTGGCTTTTTTGTGGAATGAAATAGGGTTTTTTTTGTTGTTTTTCTTTAGAAAATGTGCAAATTTACACCAAGTCTAGTGTTTTTTCTGCATGTTGTATATATTTATGTATGTATCTATGTTTTTGAGGCACTGTGGAAACAAATTTGTTCATGTGGACAGTAAATAAATCTGTCTGCTGCTGCTTTTGCTACACAGCTGCTGTAGACGAGGTGTAAGGTATCAAATCATTATTTTGGTACCTAAATGCAGGTTTGGTGCAGGATCTGGCGCCTGTATCGGCTGGACCACGTTGTTGTTGTTGTTGTTGTTGTTGTTGTTGTTGTCAGTGCCTTACAAACTGTCACACATGACCATTACAAAAACAATTCATGTGACTGTTTTCTGATCTGCCACAGCTACGGTTCAGCTTTAATAAGGTTTAACAAATCAATTGGTTCCTCACAGTTGGAGTGTCTTGAAGAGTTGTTTGGCTTCTTTAAGTAAAGTTTAAAGGACGAGTTCACAATTTTTCAAGTCTGTCTTAAAACAGCAGTCAGGTGTCCATATGAAGAGTGTAATCATTCCTCCTGTTCATTCTGGCTGTTAAAAGATCCTTCAAATGTGATTTCTATGTAAGTGATGGAGGCCAAAATCCACAGTGTGTCATTTAAAAGTTGATATGAAGCCTATATGAGGCTTCAGCAGTCTGAGTTAGTCATATCAAGTGGATATCTGACACATTTAGCATCAAATTGCCTCTTTGTGTTTCCCTTTTGAGCTGCAGTGGAAATATAATAACAAAAAGAGAGACTTTGGCACTAAAAAGACTGTAACGTTGAAAGATATCTACTTGATTTGATTCATTTGGACTTATCTGAGGCTTCATATCAGCTTCAGATAAACTTTTAAATACATTTTTTGCACAGAAGGAGGACTGTTTATTTTGTCCTCCATCATTTAAGACAGACTTTAATCCTTTTTCCCAGAATTATTTCTCAAAAACAGTGTTAAAGTAGCTGTATTTACTCTACTGCCAGCTATCAGGATTTCAATATGTTCAATATAACTTAACCAAACATCATAAATATCACTCATATTTTAGGAAGGTCATGTAATTATTGTGTTTCATCCATTCTGAGTGAAACATCTGAATGTCGGGTCAGTTTCATCAGCATAATTTTACCCGACTATCTGCAATCCAGAATAAACCGTCACCAGCTACGAGGCTTTGCCGCCGTTAACATGTTACATCACAGTAGACGGCCAGATGGGCGAGAGCAGTTGATCCTGCATGCGAGGTCTTTATCCACCTCAGCTGACTGTGTTTGACCGACGGAGCAGCTGTCCGCCCCGATGAGGCTCACAGCTCTCTCCGCTCAAGGCAGGGCCGCGCCGCGAAAGGTGGAGACGTGTCTGCTGGTAATTTAAGATTTAAAGAAGTGTGTCAGTGTGTTTCAGTTTCTTACATCACTCGGAGCGATGAATGTAATGAGGGCAGGAATAGAATATATGGGTTTTTATGAGTGCGCCACGATGTCGGACAAATTGTCTGTGTGGTGATTTGAACAGCTGAGGTCTCTCGGGAAGCTAAATTGCCTTGTTGGTAAGTGGATTGAGTCACTGGGAAACAGACCATGAATTCCCCAGAAAAATGTGATTCAGTAAAGTGCAGCCCTCATCTCTGTCTCTCTCTCTCTCTCTCTCTGCCTGGACAAATTGAAACAGTGATTTCTCTTGGGCCTGTACACACACACACACACACACACCCACACACACACATACACACACACACACACACACACACACAGGCAGTGTTTGCTGCCGAGGCTGCCCGTAGCTCTCTTACATAAGCCAACCAGAGTGATACAGCACGTTTGCATTGTTGTAGCAGGAAGTCACGGGGCCATTCGTATTGTGTTTATTTCTAAGATGTTGGCTTTTTCCATTCACTTGTGAGTGTGTGCGTTTGTGTGAGTGTTGAATGTGAACATCCTGTTGGGCTTGTAGTGTTCTCAAGCATTGTATGGCAGCCTGCGGCTATGATGGAAGAACAGTATACTGTGCTGCGTTCACTGTCTTGCGGACTTTCTCCGCACAAGGACAAACTGTAAGACTTATGTTTAGTACAGCAGAGGTTTGGTTTTTTTTTTTTTTTTTTGAGTCACCAGGTTTATTAGTTCTGCTCGGTGATTAACTAAACCTCACCTGTGGTTTGTAACAGTGTGAAGCTCTTCCCAGTTCCAATGCTCAAACTGGAAAATCCTTGCTTGTTAAAATTAATCACCTGGCACCAGATTCAGGTGATATTCTGTCAATAAGATACCAGATATCATATGAGATTTTGGTTAGTGCTGCAACTAACAATTACTGTAATGATATTGACTGATCTCTTGATTATTTTTTCAATTAATTAATAGTCTATAAAATGGCAGAAAACAGAAAAATGCGCATCATATTTTCCCAAAACTGATGGAAACATCTCTGAATTGCTTGTTTTGTCCAATCAGCAGTGCAAAACCCAAATATATGAAGCTTACAATGATTTAAAACAGAGAAAACCAGCAAACATTTGGCATTTCTTACATGACTTAAACAATTAAACCAAAAATGATATTGCATTATAACTTTAACTTACAGTTAGAGCAGCGTCCAAATTGCAGATACATCTGTTTTGCACAAGTTCCAGAGGAATAAACACCTGGCAGCACCTTCGTGATCACCTGCTGTGAGAGACGTCTCCGGAGAGAATCCCATTAAATCAAATGTGCTTGATATTTGTCATCCTGTCACTGTGGACATGACGCTTCAGCATTCAGCAGCACATGAAATCTGCTGTGTGGCCACTAACTGAGTGTTTGCTGGGAGTTTTATTTAGTGAGTAACCACAATAAGAGAGTAACCACAATAGATGCACTTTAGTTATTTCAGTTTCTGCTCTGCTTCTCTCTCTCTGTCTTTCCTCTCACTGTTTTCTGACTAGGATTTTTATTTGGGTTGCTGAGGGAGAAACAGAGAGAACCAAAACATATGATATGATTCATGACTGGAAGGTGACTGTATCTGGTGTTGACCGCCTTTCCACAGAATATACTGATGGGGTATCAAGAGAGCAATTTTTTTTCACCAGATGTACCAAAGTTTCATCAGATTGTAATGTAATGTGCCTCCACCCTTACATGACTAATTTTTATAAGGTTATTTGGCTATTTTAGTTAAACTACTGTCATATCGGGGTATTCGGTCAAAACATGGTGATGTTAAATTTTGTTATTTTGCTCCACATTGTGACAGAAACACAGATGAAAACCTTCTCTTATAATAAAGCTCTCTTTTGGAGTCAAATTGTTAACGTTTTTGGTCATTGTTACTATCGGTTATGATAACATTTTACTTGAGATCTGGGAGGCAAATTATTCCTGCAGCGCAAGAAACAAGAAACGAGCGATCAGACAGGCTGTAAACAAATTTTTACCAACCTGTTAGGGAAGTCAAACATTCAATTTGTTTCCCAAAACTGTCAGTAAACATCAACATGAGATTTTGCAAACCGACTTCCTGCTTCATCTCTGACCTGCTGTATTTAAACAGTTTTTTTCGTGCAAAAAGGGATTAAAACCGAATAATAAAGTGGTTTAGCTAATAAACTGGTTTAAATAATAACTTGTTCGATAAAATGGTATCATAACTGATAAGGAGCTATAGTAACTATGAAAACAAGGTTGTGAAAAAGACGGAATATCCCTTTAATGTTCTGTTGTGTCTGTTCCAGGTGGAGATCAGCCTGCAGAGCAGCTTCCAGCCTGGTATGAAGCTGGAAGTGGCCAATAAGAACAGCCCGGACACATACTGGGTGGCCACCATCATCACCACATGTGGCCAGCTGCTGCTGCTGCGCTTCAGCGGCTACGGCGAGGACCGCAAGGCCGACTTCTGGTGTGATGTCATGACAGCCGAGCTGCACCCGGTGGGCTGGTGCGCCCAGAACAACAAGACCCTGATGCCCCCCGAAGGTAGGAAGAAACACTTTGATACACACATGCACCTGAACCTGGTTTTCTTACACACACACACACACACACACACACACACACGAGCCAATGTTAGATTAGTATCAGCAGAATCAGATATCAGACAGTCGTGATAAGGATGGAGGCTGCATAAGAAAGCAGCTACTGTTCTTTTAGACTAATCTCATTTAAAATTAATCTTTTACTTTTACTGTCCTATCATCAAGTTTCTTTTTTGAGGATCATGCTGAGCTATAAATCTACTTACTGTGCGTTATTTTCAATACAATCATGTGACGCTAATGAAATAACGTCGTTGTCTAATAATCAAATGACCTAATCTGATACAAAACGAATACATTTTGTTCTATAATTTGAAGGTACTGTACAGAGCTTTGGAAAATGTTTTGAGTAGGGGTTGCTGCGCCCTCGTCTGAATGCTTGAGATGCAGAGAGGCTGTTTAAATCCTGTCCAAACCAAATCTACCACACAACAGATCCACATGGAGAAAATACTCTGGCACACTATCATAAATATTATATAGCTCATGATAATCTCAACCGGGAGAGGTGGAGTGTATGTGGGTGATAATTTGGGTAAAAATCTTTAAAAAAAACTAAGTGATGAGCCTTCATTTCATGTTATCTTGTGATTCATTATATTGAATAATTATTATATTTAATTTCCTGTGATTGTACAGTTTGTGAGCACACTTTGTCCATGTTACGCAGCCTTTTTGACAAAGCTTTCCATCCATGAATATGTAGAAAACCTATCAAAACCTACCTATTTTTTTGTCATGAAAACAGAGACTTTCTATCAGCACAAAAGGTCAGTCAGTGGTTGATTCATTTCATTCGTTTAGAAGCATCTCACACACACACACACAAAGGCTGACATGAACACACAAACCTCCCATCTTTACCTTCTCAAAGACTGCTTTAAATAAACGGAGCGGACAGACAGGTTTTCCCCAAAGGGCTTCGATTGTCAAGGCGGCTCAACTGTCATTTATCTCACCGACACATCGGACCCTCGCCGTCACGTTCAGTCGTACAGCCTCAGCAATGCAAGAAGGGGGTCGCCTCTTTTCTAAAACAACCGTCTCTACTCTCTTAAGAGCATCTTTTTACACCTGATCTCAACCTTTTCCCCCCCGAATAAAGCGTCATCCTCAACTTCTCCGGCGGTTATTCTTCCCGCTGTCCCTATCACAATATCACAACTTTGCCAAACCTTTTAGAGAGGAGACATTTCCACCTGCAACAAGCCCTCTCGCCCTCAGACAGATGACTCACCCTCTCCAACCTTGTTCAGACCATTTATTTTTCTCGACACTTCCCCGTTGATGGATAGCATGTGCCTCTGTTGTTGTGGAGACGACCTGGATATGTTTCCACCTGACTCAGGTGTCCTCGTCCTCACAACAACTCCATATGTCCTTTCCACTCAGCGCCGGTCTTTTCACCAACTTCCTCTTTTTGCCTCTTTTGTAGCAGCACTCGGTTCATAAAATGTCTGTATTCACAATCAAAACTTTATTTAAACTCAAAGAACCATTGAGGTTGCCCTCGTTTACAATGATGTCGAGTCACAGACAAGTTAAATAGGACAAAACACAGATGAGAGTAAAGAACAATCAGTTAAAGCAGTTACACATTAAAGGGAGGTTTGTGATCATGGTTTTACATTTTCCATTGGTTAGTAGAGTATTGTATCAGTCCAAGAAGTTGGGGCCTTTAAATAAAAGACTGACTTTCCAAATTCAGACCGTGCTCAGGGGACCTTAAGCATAAGCCAGTCATTTGAGTGAGTTTCATAGGGTCCAAAGTTCGAACCCAGCATCATAGCGATGTAAGGTGGTAGCTTTTCCTTTATAGATAAACAAATGCCAGTGTTTATTACTCTGCCAGAAAAGACCAACCCACCTTATCATACAGGATACAATGGTGAGTACAGAAGCTATCACCAGTAATAAATCACAGGGAAGCATGATAGACTGTGTCTAGTGGTTTGAAGAGTGAAAGCAACAGCATTTTTATAAATTACATCCTCATAATCCAAAACTGATAGGGAAACTAGTTCTGTTGCTGTGAAAGAAGCCAATTTTGTGACGCAGTGTGCTGACAAGGTTGTCTTTAATGGTATTTAAATGTAGATTTCTCACCAAGCCAGATGCCAAGATATTTATATTCAGTAACTCTCTCAATGTTGGATCCATTCGCAGTGGATGTATGCATACTATTATAATCAATGGCTCTAGTAAACAGCATGGCTTTTGTTTTGTTTGCATTAAGTACCAGTTTTAAGATTAATAAGAGAATCTTGTAGAGCATTAAAGGAAAGTTCTCAATGGCTAGTTGTTCAAAGTCAGCAATGCAATCAATACACAACAGCGTCATCAGCATAGAGTTGGACTTGACAGCCACTCGGTGAAGAGACAATATCATTAATATAGACAGTGAAGAGGACAGGACCCAAAATTGAACCTTGAAGAACCTTTTATTACCAACAAGAACTCAGACTGGACACTCCCCGACTTCACACACTGAAGTCTCTCAAACAAATCATTCTGAAACCAATCACAAGCCTTTTCCATCAAAGCCAATACTGTATAACCTTTGTAAGAGTGAAGGATTATCAACTGTATCAAATGCTTTTGACAGATCTATAAAAAGGGCAGCACAATGTTTCTTATTGTCTAAAGCGGATACTATATTGTTTGTAACTAATGTAATAGCTGAAATAGTGCTGTGATTAGCCCTAAATCCAGATTGGTGTGGACTTAATACAGAGTGGCTTGAAAGAAATGCCTTGAGTTGATGGTGAAATTTGCTTTCAGTACAGCAGTGGAGTGGCTTTTTCTTTGGCTCTTTCTCTTTATAGTACAAGCTTTCAGACAGGATTTTGTCAGAAATATTAAATTGTCAAGATTTGGCAGCCAACTGAGATGAGCATTGTGGCGTTACTTTATGTGTCTTTGTTTCTTTTTTCATCTGGTTTGAACTCTCCAAACTCTTTGCACTGCAAATGATTATATTGTTTCTGTTACATCTACTGTTATAAAACGATATTGCGTAATAATTTGGCAAAGTTGCAAAAGTCACTGTCAACACTTCTGTTTTTAAAGGGGACATAACATGCTTTTTAAGATTAATGTTACAATGTTGGATGTTTATTTTAAAAATGGTCAAAGTTCAAAAACTTGAGTTGAACGTATGTAAAAATACTGCCTGCAAGTCAAAAGTCAGGGCTTCAGTCAGCTCTTAACACTCCACTTGCAAAGTTACCTCTACTTCCTCCTCGGGATGACGTTATATTGTTTCTGCACGCCCACAAACGATCATCCCTTCTGTAGCCTTTGTTGCTAAGGTTGTTCCATGGGTTGTTCTTGTCGTCCAGTCACGTATTTCAGATCTGATTCAAGATGTATTTGAGAAGGTCGTAAAGAGACAGGAGCTAAAACGGCCTGTTTCAGACAGAAGCTGAACTGAGGGGCTGATTAAAGGGCCTGTATAAGATAAATAAGGAGTTTATTGAAATGTGAACCATGCAAAGATAAACAAGTAGGGCCCCAGAATAAAAATATAGACCTGGAGATGTGCATGACTGGTCCCCTTTAAGATAAAGACTTACAACTGCCTTATTCTGAAGAACAGAAAACTGTATTTTATGTGGTGACATTTGATGGTGCATTCCTACTTTATACTACAAGTGTTGCTGGAGTTTTGACATTTTTTCTTAGTTTCTTACATATTTGCAAGATGTAGAAGCTTAAGAAAGGTTAGAAGGTTAAAAAAAATACTGATATATAACACTTAATACTCAAATACAGGAGAAACAGCAGCTGAATTGTTCCAGTATGCGGTGAAAACCTGCTCTTACACCAAAGTTAGCTACTTTTAACCGTCTTCCCAAAAGCTCTTATTTCCAATTTTTTGTAATCGTGACGGACAGCTGACATCGCTGCAAGTTTAATGATGCAAACAGCAGTGTAGTGTAATTGAAGGCAGTTTTCTATTGCCAAGAGGCTTCTGCAAGACACTGTCAATTTGTGAAGAAAGGGTACTTTGTTGCTTCATTTCAAGGCTTTGCATCATGTTATCCACATTTTCGTGTGTGTGTGTGTGTATGTGTGTGTGTTGCTTAGTCAGCTCTAATATTAGAGCAGAGAGGAGAGAGAGAGAGAGAGAGAGAGAGAGAGTGTACTGTTGAGTGCTTACACCTGTGTCACATTTACCTGTTTTATTTGTTCTCTTTTTGTTTGTTTTTTGTTTCTCAGATAACATTTACCTAAGAAAAGGTAAGCAGCTGAACAGCGCTTCTGACTAACTGCCCTTCTCACTAGTTGCTAACATAAAATCAACACTGTGTCAACGTTAGGCCTCAGAGCTGCATGTACAGTGTGCTTCCTCCTCCTCCTCCTCCTCCTCCTCCTCCTTCTCCTCTTCACCTCTTTTTACAGGAAGTGACCTCACAGCTCAGTTGCCATGCCTTGCTTTTTTTTTTTTTTTCTTGCATGTGACTCCCTTCTAGCTGAGTGTGGAGTGAGTGTGTCTTAGCAGAGTGATAACACACACACACACACACACACACACACACACACACACACACACACACACACACACACACTGCTGTTTGTGCCTGCTCCACTGTAAGAACAAGCTGTGTTTGTATGATAACTCGCAGCAGCTCAGTGAGAAATGTGATGCTTTGATAAACAGGCCTCCTCTCATGTACAACAAACAAACAAACTGTGTCCTACATCAGAAAAAAAAAAACATGCACAAGTTGAGCAAAGACAGGTCAGAAATGTAAAGTCAACATGTGTCACCAGACTGGCCAGGAACTTTTTTTTTTCTTCTCTCTCAAAGGAAGACATTAACAATAACCGCTTGCTAATTAATATAGCAGTTGATAGTTTATTCTTTAATATATCAAAGTTATGTTAGTCAGGGTGATTTGTAAAGACATTCCACAGACAAGATGCATGTTTTGGAAAATGAAATGAAAAAAAAATAGGCTGCTCCAGTACTGCTTCCCTTCCTGCTTTCCTTAAATTATTTTATCATTGTTTATTGTATATTCGTTTTCTACTGCGGATGTTAGTTGGTGGGTAATGATGTAATGATGTGAGGGTGTTGTTCTGTTTTGAGTTAATCGTGATATGACTAACAATCTATAAATAATATATTAAAATGAGTATTTAATGTCATAAATACTGATAAATGTAAATAATGTGCAACAACAGCTAAAACATTTGTTTTACAAGTAACATCAGGAGCCTTGTAAGAAGTATTTCAACATTTTGGATATCTAAAGTTAAAGACTGTGTTGACACCCTTATTTAAAGTTGAGTCTCAAAGGGTTTTTTCATCCAAATTTAAGAAGCACTCCCTGTGTAAACTGTTGACAGTGAGCTCTAACAGAGACGCTATTTCTGTAAAGTTAGTGTTGAATCTTTAAATGTAATTTTTCAACACTGTGAGCACCACAAACCACATCTGTTCACTTTCATTTTGTCGAGCTGGAGGCAGAAATCTTGAAGATAAATATCTCCAAAATCATCTGCGTGGCTTGACGCCACTAGAGGTTAGTGATAAAATATGTCCATTTCATTTATTTACACTTAAAGTATTGGCATCATTATTTTATATGAGACTTAAATGAATAATCAAGTATCAAAAATCAACTTTTACTTGGTGCATTTTGTTTAAAAAATTAAATAAAATACCAGACATTAAATATACAAATAATACTGATAAAACTTTGATGATGTCAGTGAAGGGGAGGCCTTCACATAAAGCTTTAGTGAGATTTATAAAGCCAACTGTGATTTTTTTTTTTTCCACCTTGAGATCTTCAGGCAGGGAAATTTCACTATGAGTCAGCCAGCAGGAAGCCAATCACATCCGATTGGTTGTTAACGTTGCTCTAGATGAAGCAGAAGCAAACGTCTTCCCTCAGTCTCACCTCCATAGTTTCGGATTAACTTTTTACAGACTTCCCTCCCTTTAAGTTACAGTCATCTTGATTTATTTTCCTCTCAATATGAGAGAAGACACAACCACGATACATTCTGATTCGAAAAAAGGTCTTTTTTAATTCAGCAAATCGCATAACAAACACACCTAAATCCCTCGTCAAACTCGCTTACTCACAGTTGCCTCACTCATGAAACTCACACAAACACACACACACACACACACACACACACACACACACACACACACACACACACACACAGTCTCCCTCTGAGCTCCTCCACTTCAAATGCTCCTCAGCTAACTCATGCGTTCAGCAAAGCTTTTGTGCTCATCGAATCAGCGCCCTTGTTAATCAGCGACCCTGTTTGCAAGAACAGCGCGCGAGTCTGCAGAGCTGCGAGCGGCTCTGTTGCGTAATTTGCTAATTTTTTTTTTTTTTTTTTTTACAAATTAAAAAGTCATTTGAAAGACAGTTTAACAGGATAAACTTTGTCGATCTTTCCATCTCACTCATAATTACTTAATATTAGTTGAAAGTTATTCATATGAGGCCACTGATGTCATACTAAATTATTAAAGGATAGGCAGGTGTCCGTATGAGCAGTGAAAGAGGTTTTTTCCCTCGCTGTAATCGTTCCTCCTGTTCATACTGGCTGTTAAAAGATCCTTTAAATGTGCTTTCAGTGTAAGTGATGGAGGCCAAAATCCACATTGTGTCCACACAGTCATTTAAAAGTTGATGTGAGGCTTATATCAAGTAGATATCTTCCACATTTACAGTATTTTAAGTGTTTCCCTGTTGAGCTGCAGTGGAAGTATAGTAACAAAAAGAGGGACTTTGGCACTAAAAAGACTGTAAGATATCTACTGAAGCTTCATATTAGCTTCAGATACATTTTTGTACAGACTCTGGATTTTGTCCCCCATCATTTACATTATGAAGGGATCTTCTAATGAACAGGAGGAATGATTACAGCAAGAATCATCTGGTCTCCTCACTGTTGAATTAAGACAGACATGAAAAACTGTGAACTCGTCCTTTTAATGTGCAGGTTTTAGATAAAATTTGGTTCATTTCTTCAACATTTTACAGCTGCTTGACAACTTTAAAGTAGCTGTTTTGGTGATTAAAGGCAGATCTTGGCAGGAAAATCTTTTTCTCTATAAGCTTCTGGCAGGTGAGCCAAAAATGTTAATTCACCCAGCACAAATATAATCCAACCTACTTTACATATTTATGGTATTTTGACTGTATATGAAGCCTCGAGGTCAGACTCAAGGAGGGAATCTTTCTCAGACGGAGTGGAGTTTCCGCCGTGAATTCCCTCAGTCTCTCCTTGTGCATGTGCATGTAAAGTGCGCCTGCGTGCATGTCGGATACATCCATCCATTCATGTAAAGAGAGCTTTTTTTAGGCTACATCACAAGTTTGGTCATGTGGTAAGGTAGCTGCTCGCTGAACAGATCCCAACAGAGGTCATTTGCATAATGAATTCACCACACTGCTCCCTGCCAGAGCCTGCTGGAGATGAGGCTCTGAGATAGACCTGTCTTCTGTTTTGTGTGTGTGTGTGTGTGTGTGTGTGAGAGTGTGAGTGTGTGTGAAGGGTAGTGTGGTGTTTGAAGAATTGAAGGCTCAGGCTCATGCTGACAATAGGATGGTGTTGAGAAAAATACAAAGGGCTGCGTTGCTTTGGGTGTGTCCCTTGTTACCCTCCAGAGCCGGTTGCAGCAGCAGTTCATAAGTTCAAACTTAAACAACGTCCACAAAATCTGAAAACGCCGGCTTGGCGTTGTAGTGTGCGCAGGGGAAACGGATCTTTGTGGAAACGCTGTCATATCGGTGATAAAACAGATGGTTGCAGTGGCTTTTCATTGGAAGATGTAGGAGGACAGAATGTCAGGAGGCTGTCGATAGTATACGTTTCTTCTTCACTGGTTTTCTGTGGTTGAATAAATGAATAATTATCGTTGGTTAGCTTAGCATAATCTGAAATGTTCTTTTCACTGTAAACTGCATGAACACTACTAATCCTAAGACTCACGTCTTTCTCCTGGTGCACAGATAGAAATAAAACAAAGTCAGACCTACATTCTTGATCTACTTTACACGAGACGTCAGAAACTTCTGCAAGTTAAACTGAGCTGAAGAAACACTTTGAGGTCTGACTGAAGCTGGAAGACTCACTAAAAACAGACTTGAATACACAACATTAAGTCTACAAACAACCTATAATGAAAAACTCTGCACTGCAGGAGCCGGTGTTACAGTAGACAGTACTTTCTTCATTCAAAAAATGATCTCTGAATGCAAAATTGTTGTCGACTTCTTGTGATGTAATTTCCAGAATGAAATCGTATATTTAGACGAATGCGGTAGTTACTGTGCAATAAACCTGCAAAATAAAGGGACTGAAAACTGAGCAAAAACAGCTTGAAGTTCAAATGCTTGAAGTCACATTTGAGACAATCATTAAAACAATCATGTATTGATTTTTGTCCTCTGCGGCCGCACCCTCAGTCATCTCATTAAGTGAATGAGAAGGCTGCGTTTTGAACACTTTCTACGATCAGTTTTAAGCAAACAGAAGACGGTCGGTCCGCCAGGCAGACAGCTCTAGTTCAGCCACTTCACCTGCTGTAATCTCCAGATTTGCATGACGCCACAATGCTTATGTGTTTGTTTACTCTATAAAACAACGTATGTGTGTGTGTGTGTGTGTGCGTTTTTGCATTTTTGTGTGATTGGGATTCATTTTCATACACAGTTCGTGACCTGAGTAGGTTTTTTTTTTTTATGAATGGAGGATAGAATCACAATAACCCTCACAAGCACACACATCTTTACTAGCATGTGCTAGAAGATCATGAGCCTGCAGGGAAAGCTCAGGGCGGCAGGAAAGTTGCAAGGAGCCGGAGGACTTAAATTGATGTGTGTGTGCATGTGGGTGACGTTAGGCAGCAACATACAGGTTCGGTTACTCAGTTATGGAGGCTTTGGTCAGCTGTAGAATGAATGACGGGGGTGTCAGCTGTTAATTTTGCTTCCTTTTATAGTTTTTTGTTGCTGTCCTCCAGTATTTCACTGCTATTGCTTGATGTCTTTGTCTTACAGTTTGGATGCTCTGTTATGGTGTGTGTGTGTGTAATGATGCTGATGTAGAATGAGAGTGTGCGCCGGTTTCGGTGCTTTGTTCTAAATTGTTTGCAGGCGCTGTAGCTGGAACAGAAACGGTGATGTAGACGAGGACAGAGTGTTCAGAGAGCGGTTGGATGTATGTCGCATGTATGACAGGTGGACTTCATTCGATTGTGTGATGAGGGTGATGCGCCATGTTTCCCCCACATATGGCTTTAAAGATGATTGAGTCGATTGTTTGCCTTTTGTTCCAGGTTATTGAAAATAAGAAAGTAAAAAAAAAAAAGAAACAGCAAAAATGTGCAAATAAACAGAAACATCCAAGCATGCATACACGTAAAATCACATGTACTTACACACATACTGTACAAATTCAGTGTGTTCATCCTTCAGACCCCCGGCGTCCTTTGCAATGGACGTCACATGTATGGTGTGGTTTTTTGTTCTTTTTTCTATACGAATATATGATTTACATAACTGTCCTCTGGTTGGTTATTTAGTAGACCCTAACTAACCAATCAGGTGCAGGTACTGCCCAACTGGGTGACATTTCAAAAAGTCACACCACATTGAAGTGAAGCATGGCTGCAGTACGTCAGGGCCTTCAAAGTAAGTAACTTTTATAACAGCATTATATATATTTTTAAATATTTATTTCTTTTCGATGCATTAAATATAATATTTAAGCATTGAATTTTTTATTTTAAGCTTTATATATCTAATAGCACAACAAGTTTTTGATTTTTTTAAAAATCATTGTCCATTATAGTGGTCATCAGATTTAAAGAGAGAAAGTCTTTTTATATTATGAAAATTAAGTTTTGACATTAAAAACAACATATTGGACCACAGGCCCAACTATGATGATAAATCAGAAGATGTAGGGAAGCCAGTCTGTTCAGGGAAAGTACGACAAACGCAAGGCGCACCTGTGTTTTGTGACTCACAGGAACTGTTTCAAAGGCTGCTCACTGAAAGTGGCCACAACGGCCAACATGCGACGTGAAGCAGAGTAGCTGACTTTTAACGACCGTTTAGCTGGAGTTTACAGATTTAATTGACTATATACTGTAACATGTGTGTGTCTTAACGAGGATAAATTAACTAAAGCCGACTCTGTGGGTGAGTACTGTCAAAATGAACAGTTCCAAGCTGCTTGTAATTACAATTTAAATTCTAAATTAAGAGTTTTATCTATTGTAAAGTAACAGTGGGACACAGTTCGCTGCATTTGCCATTAATTTTATTACTTTATGTGATTTTACATAAAAATATCCCTACTAATATTGTCAGATTGATTGCAAACATGAAGCCTAACGTGCATTTGTTTTGCTGTGGAAAGGGTATTAATTTTTTTTTTCTCTGTTGAGGTCTTAAAAAGCATTAAATTTGATTTCAAAAAAAGTGTGCAGCAACCCTGTAATATCCCCCCCCCCCCCGCCCGCCCTGTCATGAACGAGGCTATAAAAATGTTAACAATATGGCGTCTGAAACCGTCCAGGAATAATTCAGCCAAACACAACAGCCAGACGTCTCTCAATAAACACACTAATTGCACTGCGTGGCATTTTACATGCGGCCGCGTGCTGCAGTCATTATGCTCATGGCCTATTTGGAAAAGCCTGTCAGTTAAAATGGAAGTAGGTAATTGTTTGAATTGACTTGGCTTTTTTTACCCTTGTGCGTTCAGGGGGCTGCTCATCTCCATGCCAGCGCATAATGACTGGATAAGACAGAGGGGGAATCAGGCGTAATTTGCTCCTATTAACTCTGATTAGAATCTGTTGCACTGCTGTGATCGCGGCTAAAAAAAAAACACAGCGCCGATTTTTCTTCTTTAATTATAACATTGATTACCCAAAGTAAAGCTTTTAAACGAGCTTTGTGCACAGAGCTTCTTTTATAGAGGAGAGGAGCTGGTAGAATATGCAAATATCAAGATTCATACATATATATATATTCATATTTGCTTTTTTTTATTAATGCTAGATATTTGCTTGTAGACTCCAGCCGGCTTTGGTGCAGCCCTGGGCCTCTGGGGGGTTATCAGGAGGAAGGGGGAGGCTGGTTGTGGGATAGTGAGGGGTGTAGAGGAGTATGGGAGAGGAGGAGGAGGAGGAGGAGGAGGGGTGTTTTGAAGATCTCCTCCCTCAAGGTTAATTATGCACTTATTGTTATGTGAAAGTCAGGCTTTCACCTCTATGTGTCTGCTGCCTTCAGGATGGAAATGAAGAAAAAATAGGTAATTATTTATATACAAAGCAGCGCAGTATAATGAAACCGCGAGAGGTGGGAGGGGGAAAAGGGTGAGGGGGGCAGAGGGGGAAGTGGGGAAGAAAAAGAGGGAGAAAGAGGAGGGTGAGGAGGTTGAAGTTTGCATGTTTTAGTTTCTGCTGCTACCATTTGGCTCTAAATGTCTTCATGACTAATCTAGGCAGGATCTGTAAAAATAGTTTATCTATTTCTGCACACTTGAGGTGTGTGTGTGTGTGTGTGTGTGTGTGTGTGTGTGTGTGTGTGTGTGTGTGTGTGTGCACTTGCAAAGGTCCAGCAGCAGCAGCAGCAGCAGCAGCAAGGAAAGAAAATAGTCTCACAGGAAAAAACACTATTATTAAACAGGCATACAGAGAGCGTTTGGGCCACAGAGACGTTCGCTGTTCACAGTAGCATCACAGGAAAAAGCCTCTCCCATGTTGACAAGTTGATTTACTTGCCAGAAAAAATCCACAGTTGTTTATTTGATTCGGTCAGGACTTCTGGAGTCCGAAGCCATGAGAGGATTTTTTTTTTTTTTGATTTGGTCTCGTAAGTCAATTATGTATTTAAAATCCTGAGCAGCCTCCGTGGCGCTAACTGTCAGCCGTATATATCCAAATCTGTGATTCGGAAAAGGGATTATTACAAGTATAATAAGAAGGTTGAAAGCACTTTTTCTAAATAACTCGTATGAAGTGTGTTTCCAAAGCAAACTAGAAAAGAAAAGTGTTGTAAAGAACTACAAAGTGCTTAAAAAAAGAAGAGAGAGAAAAAGAAGATTCAGCCTTCAGTTTTTATGGCAGTATATGAGAGTTTGATAGTGCTCCAAAACTCTTGTGTTAGATTTTCACATTTTGATGTATAATGTGTGTGTGAAGGATGACTTTTTTTTATTTTTTTTTTTCTTGGCTTAAAAACCACAACGTCTCACTCTGTTAATAGCATCACCCACTTTAGCCTTCCAGTAAACTACACTGGACTGAAAAATAGAAGCACATGTACTCTTAAGAGGCTGCACATTTTGAGATTATTCAACACTAAAGAAATGTTCAGAATGAAACAGAAAGAACTCCAAAAAAGGCTAAATGTAAAAGTGTGTGAAGTGAAAATGAGATTTTTTATAATGTTCTTTAACTAGGCTGTCAAACATGTGAAATATGTGTGTGCTAAAGCCAAATTTGAAGCATCGAAAGGGTTTGAAGTGTCTGTTTAAGTGTTAAGTTTTTTTAGTTCAAGTGTTCAGAACTGTTACTACTTTTATCAGGAGTGAAGACGTGTCAGGATACGATGAAAATGACTGATAGGTCATCGTTTACGTCACGCAAAAACGCTTAAATGTCATTAATCAGAGCAGCTCGTCACACGACGGTAAGGGGAAAAACCCCAAAACTTGTTTTTACAAGTAGGGAAAAGCAGAATCGAATGCAGAGCAGATTAGTAGAATGATTCGTTTCACTATCAATTAATCTGGCAGTTATTTCTTTTTCAATGAAATGTCAAAAACAAATGAAAAAGTCACCACTTCCCCTTGTGTCTTTAAACTACAAGTCCAAACCCCCAAAGATATTCAGTTCACTATTATGTAAGACAAAGAGAAGCAGCGAATCGTCATTTTAGATGCTGTGAACAGAGAATTTCTAGCATTTTTTTCACTATTTTTACTTGGAAAAATGACTGAAATGAGTCATCGATTATCAGAATATTTACTCATGTCTCAGTCTGTCCCAGTCAGGAGGGGGGGGGGGGTGTCAAGAGTAAGAGCTTCAGCAGTCAAACATCAGCCTCAAGTTTTAGTTTTAAGAGTGTGATGTGCATCAAATTGAAGTTTGTGTAAAGTTCAACGTTGATCAGAGAGACGTTTTCAAGTCATTATAATCATATGTTGTTATTGCAAAAAACATCTGGCAGTGTTAGAAATCAAAAGCTGACATCTCTCAGTATTTTAGACCTTTAATTCAGCACTTTATAACAGCTTCAAGTCTTCTTAGTTAAGTCTCAACAAGCTTTGCAGCAAAAAAAAAAAGTCTAAAAACATCTTGTCACTTTGGCAAAAACGAGAATTTTATCCATTTCAAAGTAAATCTACAACACAGTCAGATGTGCAGGTGGTAAAGGACTCTGAATCAGTTGAACTCTGCTGTTTACGTGCTTCGTCTCAACCGTTAGCCAAGACTGGGGGAATGTAAACAAACTACAACCTTGACAAACGTGGTAAACAAGGTCAAAGGTCAGCTTCCTCTCTTGACTCAAAATCTTTATCAAAACTATAAGAAGCAAAGATGTGGCTTCCTTATTTGTTCACTATCAAAAGGTCAATATTAAAGGCTTTACATTGGAAATACACGCCCAGTAAATTACAAGGAAACCGAGTAAAAGTAAACAAAATACATATTCTGAGGAAAACAGGCTCGTATGTATATTTCACTTTCACTTCAGTTGCTTGATGCTTATCAGCGCTGCAGGGAATGACACTTCTCATTGCGTGTTGTAGTCATTTTGTAACTCTGACTCATTTGGCAACATTTCAGTGACTCCAACAAGTGCCTGCATTTGTGGAGGGTTTTTTGTGTGTGTTTGTGTGTGTGTGTGTGTGTGTGTTTGTGTGTAAGTCGCTGACTAACAGGAAGAACATGGAGGACACTGAAGGCCACTCAGCATCTTCCTTGGAATTAGAAGCAGTTTGGAGAAGAAGGAGGAGGAGGAGGAGGAGGAGGGGGAAAGGGATAAACAGGAGGCTGATATCGGGAATGAAGGGCAAACGAAAAGCGAAGGAAGCACACGAACGCAGGAATTACATAACACTGTTGCACTGTGGGAAACAGGAAGCAGACATAAACCACATGTCCCTATGCAAATTTGCTGGAACTTGGATTTTTTTTGGCGTGGATGTGTGAGCGTTCGTGTGTGATGTGTTCTTGTACCGGCGATGTCGTGGGGATTCACCTCCTAAGTGGGGATAAAAAATCTGATCCCCAGGAGGTTAACGAGGGAATGTATTCTCTCTTCTTTCAAGTACAAATGTTATTTTGCATGATTGATAACAAGATTAATGACATGCAACCCCTTTACTTTAGGGTCAATGATTCCATACAGTAGAGACAGTTTGTTAGAATTACATCCAGGAGCTGTTTTTTAAGTATTTTGGGTCGTCATTCATCAGCAGATCGCAAGTCTGTTGAAAGTCTTTGAGGTCTTTAGATTAGAGCTGCGACGATTAATCGATAAGCCGACAGACGGAAAATGAATCAGCAGGTTTTCATAAAATTTTCAAGCAAATATTTCCTGGTTTCAGCTTCTCAAATGTGACAGTTTGATTTTTGCTTCGTCATATATGACAGTGAATCAAGTAACTGAAGGTTTTAGACTGTTAGTCGGACAAAACAAGCAAATTGAAGACGTTCTCGTGACTGCTAAGAGATTGTGAATGCAATTTTTTTCACTATTTTTGAAGCGTTTTATAGACTAAACAATGAATCGAGAAAATAATCTGCAGATTAATTGATAATGAAGGTAATCGGTAGTTGCAGCCCTACACTCTGGACGCTGACGAATAAAGTTTTTTTTCTTTCAAAGCTGCGTTAACAGGGTTTTTTTTACATGACAGAAGTCCTTTAGTACAAAGGCCTGATAATGAATCATTAAACGAAGGCTGTGAGGCTATAAAAGTCCTGCCTGTTGTGTCTTGTGTATTATTTTACGAGGTAAAAGTCAAACCAAGTCCTCATTTTTGTGACTCAAGTCTGACTCAAGTGAAGAGCTGCATCTAAAGATTAATCTGTTAATTATTTTTCTCAATTAACCAACTTATTGTTCGATGTATAAAATGTCCAAAAATGGTGAAAAATGTCAATCACTGTTTCCCAAACGCCAAAGGTGACGTCTTCATTTGTCCCGACCAACAGTCCACAAAGATATTCAGAAAATATTGATATAAAGGAAGCTTGAATCAGAGAATTTGGACAGGTCTTCTTAAAAAAATGACTCAAAACATTTAATCAATTAATAAAATAGTTGCCGATTCATTTTCTGTCAATCAGCTAGTCGTTGTAGCTCAGGTAGTGGATATAGTTGAGGTGAGGATACGCCTTCAAGTCAATACAGTGTCCTCACAAATGACAAAAAGTGTGTTGGTGAGAAAGACAGATATTTGTCTCGACTGATGTAAGTGCTGTCCATTAGCGTCATAGACATGTTTGGTTTCTTATTTATTGGGTAAACAACTCTCAAGATTGTTTTTAAAAGAGGAGATCGCTTTCAGCCGGATTTGTTGTCTCCTCAGTTAAAAATGACTCTGCTGCTTGCAAAAAGGGACGCTGTAGTCACTGTAGCTCGCAGTAAACAAGGTTGTCTGCAATGAGGACAAGTCAGAAAGCCGAGAGAAAAATGGGAAGGAAATGCTAACGACGAGTCTATTAACCATCCAGGCAACTGTTGTGGTTAATCTGACAATATTATGGGGTTTTTTTTTTTGATTTCTAAAACCTCATCAAACCTACACAGGTGTTTTCCCTTATTGTGTTTGATGAGACGTCTCACAGAGAGCTGCGTTCAATTCACATCTCCTGTCGCACCTGTTAAGGCGGGACGACTGCTATCATTCCTATTGATTCTATGACTAAGGTGACCTCAAGTTATCCCTGTTATAGCTTAAATCAAACAACTGAGCAGAGGTTTAATCAGCCAGAATGACTGAAAGCACATGTGTGGGTGTGCAGAAGTTCCTGATTTCAACCCATTAAATCACATTCAAAATGAACAGAGGATATTACTACACTTGAACATGGATTGATTGTATTATAGCATATGTGTTTTTTTATCAGATTCCTCTATTTGTCCATCTGAGACTTTCATTAATATTAGTGTTCAGACTGGCGGGAAAGTTCTCGTTCTTTCTTTCCCTCAGATCAGTTTCATAATGTCACGTTGAATCTGACGTTTTCAGTTCTGATTTGCTCTGCTTTGTGGTCTTAAACCTGAAATGAATCTAATTTGCGGCAGTTTGACCTCAGTCTCGACAGTCATTTTGGATTCATGCACTTTTAACCGCTTATTAACAGAGGAAGTTACTAATAAAACTAAATAAACTTTTGATATTCTGAACTTCTGGATGAAAACCTGTTTCTGTTCCCGTCACCATTGTGAAACAGTCACAACTGCTCCACAGAAAGCTGCGACTACACGTCTTTTGTTTTCTGTTTGCTCAGATTTGCAGCTGTTTTTTTAAGCATATTAACATGGAAATGACACCAATCAAGACCGCGTTTGTCAGCGTCTTTCATTTTGATGTGTTTCCTCCCGCAGAAACCGTCCAGATGTGATGTCTTTTCTTACTCTTCTTTTGCATATGCAAGCCTAAAAAAAAAACAATCTCAGCTATAATCAGATTTGAGTGTTAAGGTTTGCAGTGTGATTGAAACCATTGAGGCTTCAGACAGAAATAATGTCACCTAAAGAAATCTCAGAATACTGGGATTTTCCTCTCTCCTCTTTTGCATAAAAACGATTCCATTCAGAGACACTCGTCCTTAAAATATTTCACATCTGCGGTAGAAAAGCTGTGTGTTTGTTTTTTGCAAGTATATGCATGCACTTACTTATGCATGCTGTTCTCTGGCGACTACACTTAGCAGCGCACTGCGGTGGCATAAAATAACACTTTGATTGTCTGCATGGTTTTTTTCAGTCTCTGTGTTGTGTTTTTTTTTTTTTTTTTTTGTCTCTTTGCAGCCATCAAGGAGAAATACAACGACTGGACCGAGTTCCTGGTTCAGGACTTGACCGGCTCCAGGACGGCACCGGCCAACCTGCTGGAGGGGGTGAGCGAATCATATGTTCTGCGGTTCAGAAACAATTCCCCGGAAGCTAAATATGATGCTATAAAGGAAGAAAGAATAAAGACAAACAGCCTCATTTTGAATAAAAGCAACTTAGGGCTGCAACTAAGGAGGAGAATATATTTTGTTTTTAGTTCACTGCAAAGAAAAACGTGGGAATTTGCAGTTTCTTATTTGAAAAAAGTGAAAGTTGTTGCAGTTAATTAATACATGTAGACTTTTTAGTAGCAGTAGTTCTGTAATAATAAAAAAGGATGACAAAACACTTGCACAGATCAAACTAGTAGCAGCTTTATTGATTTGGAGAATTGTGCAATCACTTTGTAATCCTATTGTATTGTATTTATTGGGATAATGTGCAGTTTTAAACATAAATGTTAACATTTGATGTACTGCACCAAGAGTTAGCTTTAAAAAGGTAGTTTTCATCTGCAGTCCCTTACAAATAAAACATATAAAAGCACAATAACAAACAGTACAAAGCAAAAAAAACACACAGGGCTCATAATACAAAGCTACAAACAACAGCACATCACATACACCCACAATGTCAACTAGAAATCAATAATGTAACCTTGTCAAATTAAAAGCAACATTATTTGAGAACTTAAATTCACATCATGAGCTGTTCTTCTCCAGCTCACATCACCTGCTCTTGTTTTCAACGGGGGCTAAAACTTTATTTTTATCCTCAACGATTGAGATCATCAGCCCCGTTTATTCATTTTTTTGGCGAGAGACTTTTCTGAAAAACACATCAGCGCCTGTAGTTGCGTAAAAAATGAGAAAATGTAGTTATGCAAGTCATAAGGAAGCCAGCGAGGCCCATATCAGATATCAAAGGAACTACTTTGTGTCTGTGTCTGTTTATCTTCTCACTGAAATCTAATAGCTTGTGCGTGTGTGTGCGTGTGTGTCACGTACAAGTATTTATTGTTTAAAATAGTTGAAAGTAGAGAGGAAGTTTCTGTTGTCCTGATACATTTGCTGATACATTTCTATCTGGAGTTTCTCACGTCGTAACTGCGTCTCTCCGGAGACAACACTCCAGTTTTTTTCCCGGGTTTCTCTTGTATTTCATGGCCATCGCCTTCCTGTCGTGTTGTTTCCCATAATTTGCACGTCCCTCAAACTTTATGATGAATAATCGAGGGATGAGTAAGTTTTGTATGTTTGTCTGACGTTGCCCACGTTGTCAGATCGTCTATGAAACACGTCCAAACACTGCACACAATTTCAACCAATCTGTCATCACAACCTGGCAACCCACAACCTGATTCAACGGACGACTTGTGTGTGCAGCTGCTCTCTGTGCAGAAAAAAAAAAAAAATCCAAATGCACTTGCAAATTTAAGCAGAGTGGGACTGAACAGTTTCCATTTATATCTGCTAGTCACCAGGACGGTGGTCATGCTTTTTGCAAAGCCTGTAGGAGTTGATTTTAATATAGAGTATGGGTGGCAGGTATGTAATGACCTTTGTTACAGTTCCTCTTTTTCACATCACTTCCTTTTTAGCATCACTGAATGTCTACTTTACTCTGTGTGTTTCTGACAGTTGTTGAAGGAAACGATTTAATTTAATTTGGATGTGTTTGAGTGGATCCCTACTTTAAATAAGATCATTTTATTTAAACAGGAGGCCCACTAAGTAACACATATATCATCACCTGGAGACGTATGGGTGATATGGAAGTTTAACTTGAAAGTTTCTTTCATCATTAGAACTGATTGGTCTGATGACTGAAACACTGTCTGTTTAAATTTAAGTATTTTCTGCATCGGCTTCTTTTGAGATTTCTCTGCCAATTATTACTAAAAAAAAACCCATAAATGTCCATTTTTGGGCTCATGAGGTTCAGGTGAGGAGGCTAATTAACTATCCTGCCTTGATACCTGTAGATCAGATAGTACCTCTGGGTGGAACTAGGAGAAAAAGCGTGGCTGATACCTTTTTTTTTAATTCAAACCATAACATAAATAAGATATCAACTTCCTAGTTTGTTACTTCTCACCTTTTTTCACTGACTTTCACTAGAGGTGCAGGGTTAAAGGAGCCCAAATGAACATTGAAACATGTTTTTCTTGCTGTAATCGTTCCTCCTGTTCATGCTGACCATTAGAAGATCCCTTCATAATGCACTTACAGTGTAAATGATGGAGACAAAACCCACACTCCTCCTTCTGTGCAAAAATGTATTTAAAAATTTAGTTAGTCATATCAAATGGATATCTGACACATTTACAGTCTTTTTAGCATCAAATTCCCTCTTTGTGTTTCCCTGTTTAGCAGCGGTGGAATTATAGTAACAAAAAGAGGGACTTTGGCACTAAAAATACTCACTCACACACAAATCTGGACGACTGAAGCTTCATATTAGCTTCAGATAAACATTTTTGCACAGAAGGAGGAAGAAAAACCTGTTTCAATGTTCATTTGAGTCTTTTTTGGGCAGACTTGAGAAATTGTGAACCCGTCCTTTAAAGATTCAGCGTGTAAGAACAGTGATTCACTGCAGCCCCTGAGGTACAAAGTGATATTATGAGACAGGACGGGGCCAGAGCTAGCTGGTTAGCATGCTAACTACAGTAGAGATCTTTGCAACATAATACATATCGGTCTTTGAAATGATGTCAAAACTGTTATTTCTTCACATTCTTTTGATAATTTTAGTTAATTTGATCTTAACTCAACCAATAAACCAGTGACTTTGCCTTTAGAGCTGTCCTGTGTCTTAGAGATTCTTGAATAAAGTAAAAACTCTCTGTCTGTCTCTCTCAGCCTCTGCGAGGTAAGAACACGGTGGATCTGATCGTCGACGGCTCTATTTTGGAGCTTCAGGACGTCTCGGATCCTTTCCTTTACTGGCCCGTCCGCGTCGTCCAGAACGTCGGAGGGAGGCTCCGTCTACGCTACGCCGGTCTCTCAGACGACCACCGGGCTCAGGACACCTGGCTGTTCTACCTGGATGTTAGGCTCCGCCCCCTCGGATGGGCTCTGGAGAACAGTTTCGCCTTAGAGCCGCCCACAGGTGATAATCTAATCTGCTCGCACCTTCTCATTTACCATCCGCCTGAAACTGCCGTGGTGACAGGAAGGAACTTTGATTTTCCTACAATTTAATTACAGTGTATATGTGAAGCTTAATGATACTTAATGAGTAATGTGTGTGTGTGTGTTTGTGTTTAAAGTGTCTAAGGACTGCAGTTTTTCGAAATCTGATGCCAATAATTTCATGCTGAAGATGCAGAAAGTCAATAATATGAGACAGACTGTGAATCTAATGATATTCAGGCTCAGTGAGGGACGACTGCACAACGTTTCCAAATACTGCAAACATGTCAGGCTGAATTTTGGAAGATTATGTGCAAAACATGATGCACATGACATGATGCAACAGTGCAGTCATATAAATAAACAATGCATGTTGGGTTTGGATGTTTTAACACCATGTTAGCATAAAGCTGAACAGCAGAAAATATATTCAAGCTGCAACGATTAGTTGATTAATCCAAAAAAAAATTGTTGTTTTTTAGTATTTTCTGACATTTTATAGAATCGGTTGAAGCTGGGGTAGGTAGTGTTCTGCAAAACAAACAAAAAAATTCTCTTCTTTTGCAATTCATGCAGTCCCGTCACTTCCTATCCGTGAGCAGGAAGTGTTATTAAGTCATTAATGGCCTGCGTCAGCCACAGAAACTGGAATTTTTTTCTTTTGTATTGTCAGAACATTTAATATATTGATTGCTGTCGGGATGTACAGAGAATTTCAACAAATACAACAATAAATGCTTCTATAATACATAACCTACCAAAGCTTTAATGGAGAAAATAAGAGGCAATTAATCTATAATGAAAATAATCGCTAGTTGCAGCTTTGAATGTTGTCAAATGATTCTTTTTTTGTACATTTCAAGAGATTTAAGTGGAAATTTAGTGGTTTTCAGTCACTAAAAGTCTTTTTCTTCACCTGTAACAGCTGAAGAAGGTTTTGAATTTGATTTGCTTTTACAGAAGATGCTAAAGAGTATTTCCATCATGTTAATTGAGTTAATAATCGAGTTAATAACGAGTTAATAAAATCAAGCCGGTTTACGACTCTTCAGGTGTTGCACAGAGACTTTGGCTCATGAGAATCTAACTCGTGTATCTTATGTCTTTAATCCTCAGAGCTCAAGTCTCTGAAGAGCGCCTCCGACTGGCAGCAGGCTCTGGAGGACGCTCGACTCGACGGACAGAGGAGTCCTCTGCCGCTCGAGGTGTTCAAGGTGAGACTCGCATACACACATCTCTGCTCTCCACACAGTGTGTTTGTGTGATTGTGTGCAGTGCTGGCACACAGCCAGACTGCAGGATTACCAGGGCGAGATGAGCTGGTTTTTTTTAAACTGCTATTACCTCTATTGTCTTTGATTGATTGATGATATAAAACTCAGAGAACAAATGATAATTTCCTAATAATTTCCTGGAAAGATGTAAGTAATTTGGTACCAATTATAAGGAAATAGGAATAATAATAAAGAAAAGGCCAATTTAAACCCAAGTAAATATTAATGAAATGTTTATTCATTATTGGAAACTTTATTCTCTACATACTGTATGTCGATTTGTAAAGACCACAAAAATTAGGTGAATATCTCTATAAATCCATAAAAGAAAACTTATACAGTGCATCACAAAACCTGGCAAACTCTTAAAGGCAAAAGAAGTTGAAGATTCATGAGAGCAAATCATAACTCAGAGTGAGAGGATTATGATTTTTATTAACTTCCTAAATGTGCAGCCCTTATGGTAACACTTGGTGTCTGGTGCAGGAGGTCTTTCTTTCTTAAAACAAAACAAAAACCTCTGATTTCCAGATAGTTTAGCATGAATATATAAAGAACCAGGCACTTGGCATGAGTGGATGAGCTGAAAAAACAAACAAATTACAGAAAAAAGGAAAAACTAGCATCTATTTTGGTGTCTGCGTGTGTGTTTCTTCCTAACGATCAGCACCGGCCTGAGATATCACTGAACTGGGAACAACACTTTGCCTCATCGAGGTGCTTTCATTCATTACATGCCCACCCAGCAGGGTTTGCATGACCTACATTGTCTTCATGCATGTGTGTGCATTAACAAAAATGGAGCACAATTTGTCTAAAAAAGTCTTGACTTTACTGTGTCAGGACCACGTAGACCTGCCCAAGCACTCCTTCAAGACGGGGATGAAGCTGGAGATGGTTTCTCCGTGGGAGCAGCTTCAGATCTGCCCCGTTTCTGTCACCAAGGTGAGTCGGACTGAAGTCTCATCTGAAAAAAAAACTATCAAGCAGACTCCTCCCTTGAGTTTTCTTCAGCTGACTTTATTAATGTGACAGTAGATTTTTAACCATGTTTGCCAAGGAGGCGGCCTTGTTCCTCAAGTTTGTGGATTCTACTGAAATTCCACCTTAATAAAGACTCTTTAGGGAATTCTTGGGTATTTTATCTCATCGGTATCCCAGTAATGCTTCAACTCACAGTATTTCCTACTGTAAAATGTGGAATTTTCCCTTTTTTTATAAACAAAACTACATCTAGCTTGTAGCTTTACATGCTGACTGAAATATTTAAGAGTTGTTTGTGCTTCATAATAAATACAAATGAACATGCGCTTAATGTGACATGACATCAAATACTGTTTTATGAGTAATGAGCTTCCAGTAGAAAACATTTTGTACCAGTATTCACTAGTTTAAGGATACAATAGCACCCTTAAATCCCCCTTTTTTTTCTTGCAGCTAATTGTGATTGTGATTTTCTAAACAGAAATAGGGATTTTTAGGGGTGATATGGTGGCTATACCAAAATAAAGAAGAGTATATTTACATGTGTTGATTCTTCCAAAAATACTACCAAAAAAATTTTACATTAAAATTTTACAATCAAGTTTTTAAATTAAAGAACACATCTGGAGGCAAGTTAAATACTTATATGCTATAAACTCACTATGAAATATTCTCTCCATTTAAAATTAATTTTGGCCCTTTTTTGCTTCCATACATAACCATAAAAAGAAGATGAAGAAGAATAAAAACGATCAGATTCATAGTGCACTCCTGAGATCAAAATGTTTTATTACAATGATGATCAGGGATAATTTTCTTTGCTCTTCTCTTCAGGTCTACAATGAGATCTATTTCCAGGTCACGCTGGATGACCTCTCTGTTGACGTTAAGCCGCGGTTTGTGGTCTGCCACACCAACTCGCCAGGCATCCTGCCCGTCCAGTGGTGTCTGAAAAACGGCGCTGGCCTGGAGCGGCCCCGAGGCTACGAGGGCCAGGACTTCGACTGGGCTGACTACCTGAAGCACAGCGGGACTGAAGCGGCCCCCGACGCCTGCTTCCCTGATGTAAGAACGAACTGAACACCCCCTTTAAAACCGGGACAGTCCTACTTTTAAAGCATTTGTCCTTTCTGATGCTCAGTAGAAATACCAGTTTTTACATTATCAGACTGAGCCTGATCATTTCTGGGAGCAGTTCAGTGGGTGAAAATCTATTTTGGAAACCAGATATTGTGTGCAGAACATCAATACCGATCCATGAACTGAAACAGAACCCTGCTCTGATTTTCTTACGGCGCCTATACACTGTGCTATTTTGAGCTGTGAACAACAGTCCTACATCACACTATGATACACGTCCGCTGATGGCCACTTTAGAGATCTGGCAACCAGAGACAGCTTCCCTACAAACCAATTAATCAAAATATATCATTAAAATGATGTAGTATACGTCGGCCAACACATCACCAAAAGTTCAATACAGTGCAGACGAAAACCATTATTTCCAGTGGAGAGAGAGTGGTGGCTGCGGATTCTCAGGCAGCTGCAGAAGCCATAACAGTGAACACTACGCTGGTTTTCCACCAGGTTTTGAAGCCAAAGTTCCACCGAGTTAAAACTTTTCCCTCACATAAGCAGACTTCCTTAATGAGATTCTAGCCTTGACGAGACAGTGGCGATAATTTCACTGTAGAGAAAAATGGAGGAAAAGTCATGTAGCATCTCTGAAATCATGAAGTTATATAGCTTCTACTCTCCGATCCTACCGGGGACTTTGGTTAAAAGTCTCTCTAATATCTCGAATATTGTCCTCCTTCACTCACTCAAGTTTGAAACTACCATTAAGTGCCATTTTTTAAATACTGTAAGGTTAAAAAACAACAAAACATGAGGTGTTTCTGCTTGCATTTACATTGTATGCTACGTCACAATGGTATTGTACAGTCTGACACCTGTTTACAGGCCTTTTTAAGAGGAAAATCAGGGTTAAGTCGGTGTGAATATCTTGTAATCGAAGCCTCGCTTTAGGGTTATCTCAGGTTAAATCATTGTCCTAAATGTAAAATAAACTCTCTCTCTCTTTCTCCTCTGTCTTTCTCCTTCTGTGCGTATGTGTGTGTGTGTGTGTGTGCATGCGTGCGTGCAGACATGGCAGAACAGAGGCTTTGCCAAGGACATGTGGCTGGAGGCGGTGAACCCTCACCAGCCAGCGGAGGTGTGTGTGGCTCAGATCACACAGGTCAGAGGATGCCTGCTGTGGCTCCGACTGGAAGGTAAGACGTGTGTGTGTATGTGTGTGTGTTGGTGTGTGTGTGTGTGTAAGAAGGATTAAGTGTCAGAGGACTCCTGCTGTGGCTCTGAGTGAATGTAAAAACCTGTGTGTGTGTGTGTGTGTCGGCTGTCTACCTGTCTCCAGGTGTGGCGAAGCCCCTGTCAGAGCGTATCGTGGACGTCGAGTCCATGGACATCTTTCCTGTCGGCTGGTGCGAGGCCAACGGTTACCCTCTGACCCCTCCACTCAAACCTGTCTGTATGTACACACACACACACACACACACACACACACATATATTTCCCTGAGTGTGACAGTTTGATGCAAACTCTTTCTTTTCCACAGGCCAGAAGCAGAAGAAGATAGCAGTGGTCCAACCGGAGAAACAGTAAGAACAACAAAATATTCATCTATCAAAACTTTTTAAAGCTTTATGCAGATATGTTTTGAAGCCGAAGCTGCCACTATTAAACGCTGAGAGAGCTGAAATCCGCTCCTTTTTCGAGTTAGCGTCATTGTCATCAGCTTCAGCCACACAATATGCTGCACAGACACACGAGAGATTAAAGAAAATCTGAATAAATGAGCGGAGAAACATAACGAATGCAGATGTTTTCCCCCAAATAATGTGAATCATGTGTTATGTCTTTCACAACCACTAGAGTAAGGATGCGACTAACATTTATATTAGTCATCGGTTAATTTGACATTAGTTTTTGGTCCATAGAAATGTCAGAAAATGGTGGAAAAAAAGCCCAAACTGATGTCCTCAAATGTCTTCGTTTATCCCAACCAGCCTGAAGGCACACAGCTACACACGGCCGTTTGTCTCTTTTCCTTTTCTGCTCTCACTTAATCACCAAGAACTCCCCAGAAACCAGAAAATGTTGATGCAACGAACAAAAACACAACGCTGAACACAAACAAACCCGGGATGGTATGCGCTAGAAATGCTACAGATAATGTAAACAAACAAATGACAAGAAGTTTACACATTAAGTTACTTTTATCATTATTACGCCTCCTATAAAACTTGTTTTCTGAAGCCTCTAAGTTCTAAGTGGATGTAATTTTTAGGACAAAGGGTTCGCCCATCACTAGTTGCCAAAGATGTCTCCAGATTTTATTACTTTTTATTAACTTGTCCCCCAGAATGTGAGAAATTTCCCAATTAATTAAAGATCCCATCTAAAGACACTTTATTTCTGCAGTTTTTTTTCATCATTTAGAGCACAACTTCAATGAATCTTTGGTGGATTTTTAATTGTGTTTTTCTCTCCTTATGTATGAACATTTAACACTCTTTTAAAAACAACCGTCTGACGTGTTAAATGGAAAATGAAACTCACATGTTTCTATAAACCGATGTATCACTCTAACCCGACCGCACCCGTCGTCTGTTTCACTTCAGCACGGTCAGAAAAAAATTGTTTCATTCACGACTCTCTGTTTTTTTTTTTTTTTCTATCTTCCACCTGTGAGCCAAAAATAAAAAAAAGGTTTCTTCAGAAAAACCCTCGAGGGGTTTTTTTCTTCTTCCTCTCTGTCACGCCGAAGCCATTAATTGAAACAGTGGCTTTTTTAGAGCAGAAATTGCTTTTCCCGGGGCGCTGATTGATTTTGTTGACAAATGACATGTTACACCGTTGGCTGGCGAACGCAGCCCCGGGAGTACGAGGAAGGGGGGGGGGGGGGAATGGCGGTCGGAGAGGCGGGAGAAATATGAGGTCTTCAGCAGCACTTTGTCAGCTCTCTCATCTAACCACTAATTCCATTTCTCACCTTCGGGGGAATCCTTTCATCAATACTTTCCCGCCACCCCCCCCCCCCCCGCCCCCCCCCCCTCCCTTTCCTCCCCGCCGCCGCTTCACCTGCTTCTAAATCTGTCGGAAACCGTAGTAGCCGTTTTGTCGATTGATCAGTCGAATGAGCGATCATTTGGTTTTTGTTTCCCCGTTGGATTAGATCAGCTGGATAATTTTATTGATTACTTTGACAGGATTGATTGCCTCTCTTTCTCCCCCCCCCCCCCCCCCCCCTGCAGGTTGGCTCCGTCCCAGCCGCTAGAGACGGCTCCCGTCAGCCACTGCCAGCCCGTCGCCATGGATCCAGGTAATCAGAAGCCACGTTACACATGATTTATCTCCAGTAATTAATGCTAATGAGGAGGTATGATGGGGGGGGGGGGGGACCCGGGCTCTTCAGATTCTCCTGCACAGTTTGTGATTTCTGAGTGCCTCGTCTTCCTCTTAAGCTCCTTTCAGACATGAAAAGGGCTCCGTTGACTGTTTTATTTGGCGCTCAGGCGTGGGTGTCAGTTAGGTAAATGTTTGTTACGGCTTGATTCAGACATGACAGGACATTTACTGAATGATGTGCAATGCTGGCGTGATATTTGGCATCTGGAGTGTGATCAGCAGACATGAAGGTAGAAGAACGTTTCTGATGCATAACTGATGGATTTTAAAAAGTTTCAAGAGGGACACTCACCCCTGTTTCTCACACTAAACCCCCCCCCAATAGATCCTCATCAGTTTCATCATTTATTAGACTGTATGAGTGTATTTTACTGCCTATTGGGACTAAAACATGTTCTAGTTGAATGAAATTTGAAGATATGGGACTGGATAGATGGTGGGTTTGATTATTATTGTGACTTTAAGAGGGTTTGTTTTGCTTTTGGCCTCTAATACTCCACACTGCGAGGGGGGAAAAAACGAATAATTGCCTTAAAGGTGTGAAATTGGCTCGTTCACAGTGTTTCCTGGTTCACTGAAGTTATTTTTTTGTGTGCGTAAGGGTTGCAAAGCGATCTTAAGATTGGAAAAGATGTGTTATTATCCGTCTTTGTGAGTATTAAACCCCTGTGACGTCGTGATCCTTACGTTAATCTGACATTTAATCCAAACTTGCGTGCCGTCTTTGACGTATTACGCAAGCGTTCATTAAGATTACCGTTGTAACTTTTTGCATAAAAGTGAACCCGGGAGCTTATTCGGGCACATTCGTGTAATGAGGTGCATGTCTGAAAGGCATTTTAAGAGCCCAACCCAAAGAGAAACACAGTTGTTTATATACAGGTGATGAAAGTGATACTGGAAGTAAATTATCCCCCTTGAGGAAAAAGTAATTGAAGACACTGAAGACAGAAGATTGTTGTGAGTGTCTGGTTTGATAAAAAGATTATTGAGCAGCTGAGACAAGATGCAACTTGTGGCTAACGTTTGCACTTTGGCCCATTAAGTCTCACTTCCTCTTCAGTGAAGATATTTTTTTCTCTCTGTGTGCTTGTAGAATATCGTTTAAAAGCCTCGCTCATCATAAATGCATTAGAAAGACGAGAGGTTAGTGTAGCTGCAGCGGAGCTACTACAGTATAGTATGTTTGGCCCGTCTGAGGCGAGAAAAATACACCCAGAAACAGCAACACTGAGTACAAAATATGACATCCTGTTTTTAAAAACCATGGTGAAGGGTATTAAGATCAATCTCTCAGTAAAGGAAACTTTCATTGTTCTACAACTCGGGTCTTATCTTTTATAGTTTTAACATAACAAGTCGACTTATTTTACCAAAGACACGGCTTTCCAACACAAGCAGAAAACGTAGGATCTAAACCGTTTATTTGGAATAATTGGATTTATTTTATGTGGTGCTGAAAATTAATATGAATATTGACATTTGTTGTGCTTTCTGTGCAGTTTTATACATATTGCAGAGATTTCAAGTGTGTTTTTATTTGTTTTCACTTCCAAAAGCCTGAAATAAGTGGGTTTACTTGGGGTTCTGGTCTGTTCTGCCCAGTAGAATGAGCTGTAAAGCAACCAGTGCTGCTGCAAACCAGGATTTTAATAAATGTAAAATATTATAACAGATGGGATTAAAGCCAAAATGTAGAAAACAAGGCCCAAATAAGTACTTGGAGGGATACTTGGATGCATTTTGGCAGCCAAACTAATACTTAATAGAGATAAATCAATAAATGATCAGTGACCTCACAACTCAACTGTACATTTTACTAAACCACACACATCCTCCCCTTATTGTCTCTACAATGTTTTGTTTTGGGTGAATCTGCATGTAAACAACATGTATGTTCAGGCACAAAGAGAGCAAGGGGGGGGTGGAGGGGGGGGGAGAGTAGTTTCCATGAAACCCTTTGCCCTCTTTTCCAAGTTCCCCGTCTAAAAAACACCCACTCGCTCATGCATATTCATCACCTCACCTAATTACTATTCACCCCTGGCGGTGTGGTTCCAGGTGCCGGCGGTAGTCAGGGGCTGGAGGAAGGGCGGAGTGCAGCATGCTGCATCGTTCTGCAGACCCTCGGTTCATGTCAGAGAGAGGAGGGGAGGGGGAGGGAGGGGAGGTCACATGAACAGGACGTACTCGTAACCCAGTTTGACTCTGCTTTCACCTACATGGTAAAAGGCTGAAAGTTAACAGAGAAAATAAATGGACTTAGAAATTACAATACTAGAAAAACAAACATTCAGCTTTTTAGGCAGTAAAATAAGAAATGTTAGGCATTAAAAGTCTGGTGAGAGACTTTTAAAAAAAAACATGCTCTGTGGCCAATCATACAATAAATATGCCAGAAAAAACACTGAAGTCAAGTTTTCTGGAGCTTTCAGACACATTTTTCAGCTTTTTCAGCTTTTTCAGCATGATGGAAATTACAAATGAAGTAAATTTTATACTGATGTCCCACCATTCACTGACGAAGGCCACGAGATGTAGCTTAAATAAACTGTATGCTTTTTTCTTCTTAAAACTCCTGTTTCAAAGGTCAATAATGAACCTTCAATAAATTCAGTATCGATCAAACTGCATCAAAGCAGCGTATTGAAGGACAACATCACATTGGCTCCCAGTTAATTTAACATAGAATCTTTATTAATTACAAATAAACTGCATGAAAATCAGAGAAAATTTACTGGTGAAATTGTTGCATCAGAAGTTTTTACGTCTATCACACAAATTTAAAACCAGTTATCTCGATTAAGTTTCATATGACAGAAGGAACAAATGATGGTTTGACAGTTTAAATATGAGATTTTTTTAATTTCTCAGTTTTTTCATGGAGTTAATCCCTCTAAGAAATCTCACTGTTAATGTTTCTGGGTGTATTTGAACCTGCGTCCGGTGTGCTTCTGTGTTTTGTTGTGGTCGTGTGGTTTGATTCTGCACCGATCACTGAGACCAGAAGCTGCTTAAACCTTTGTGGTAAAGTGGGATAAAGCCTTAACTTTTACTTTTTACTTTCTCTATACAGCCTGTTGTTTCCGTCATTCATTCATCCAGTCGTGTTCTGCCATTTTTATTATTGCAATTGAATAAATAAATCTTAAATAAGAACTAAAAAGTGCAGTTTTTTTCACTTTTATCATCAGATCTTTGACCCTTTACCTCTCAGTCCATGTTCATGTGTGTTTTTGTTGCCATGACTCAATGCGGTGATGATTAATTTCCCAGCAGGCATTCAGGATATGCTTGTTGTTTTTGTTGCATGAGTTGTTAAAAAACCCCCCAAAAAACCTTCTTATGAGAGATTCATATCTGATTTTATTGGCTTAACTTTAATGTGTGCAAACTCTCATCATCATACTTCTATTTATGCGCTGCTTAACATTTCTGCGTTTGACCTTTCCTCCGTCAGGCACAGCCAACGGAAGATACTGCTGCTCCAAGATTTATGTCAACCACCGCTGTTTCTCAGGCCCCTACCTCAACAAGGGACGCATCGCGGAGCTGCCGCAGGCCGTCGGACCAGGAAAATGCACGCTGGTCCTCAAAGAGGTGGGCTGATGTCAGAGGGAGGTGGTGAGGGAGGGAAGTGGGGGGGGAGAGATGAAGAGTAGCAGGTTTAATCAAAGAGTTACACACTTTCAAAGGGAGAGGAGGGTCGGCAGAGATTGAGAGAGGGAGGAGGTGAAAGATGGAGGGCGAGACAGCGATGTCTTGTTAACCACCTGCAGTTTCCCAGCAGTGCCTTCATTTCAATGTGAGGAGCTGTCAGTCAAGTGTGTTTACACATACACACCGTCGCTGCCGCTCAGAAAAACAGCCTCTTAATTTCTCTAGAGACTGTTTGTGTGCGTGTGTGTTTGTGCGTGCACGTATCTACGCGCCGTGTGTGTGTGTGTGTGTGTGTGTGAACATGCAGTTTCTAGCGTGATCTCTGCGTTTGTCCTTTCAGTTTTTGTTGCTCCTTCGGTTTTTCTACAGTTACTGTGATTCTTCTGGTGAATTGTTCCATTTATTTTATTATTTTTTTTAATCTTAAGCGTTGCTTTCGCCTCCAGCTCTTGAGCATGCTGATAAACGCCGCCTACAAGCCTGGACGAGTCCTGAAGGAGCTGCAGGAGCTGGAGGATCAGAGCTGGGACTGCCAAGAGGAGACCCTCAAAGCCAAGTGAGGAGACCAAAAATACAAAAAAAAAAAACATGCAGTGGAACAGATTCTTCCCCCTTTTTGATTTGCTCATTTTCTGGTTCTGAGACACATTTCTATAATTATTAAACCATAAATTTGATTCTCTATTGGCTTTCATGCCTAACATATTATAAATCATAATAAACCCTTACATCTGTCCCACAGTTAGAAATCAGTATCAGGCCTTGCAGAAGAGCCTGCTGGGTTTTTTTTTTCCCCCCCTCTCTGTCCCTGAGAGTCCATCTTGCACCCCTCTATGTTATTTTTTTTTTGTTGTTGCTGCAGTGGTTTGTGTGAGGTCTGCATTTTCTTCTGCTGCTGGCTGCACGGAGCCAAATTATTCCACAGCTTCAGGCTGCACACTCAGTGTTTTCTAATCAAAAACTCGCCCATTTTTCTGGCTTAAACGAGAAAGAATCGGCCAGTCATAAGTTCTTGTGGTTTACCTGCAGCGGCCGACGGAGCACAGCGATCACATTCATGCATGAATGTTTTGACAACTTGACAAAGGGGTTACTTTTAATTTTCTGGGGGCTCTTATTTGCCAAAAAAGCCTCTGGTGTGAACACTGTGGAAAGTAAAAGCTGTCTGTCATTATCACCGTGATGTGATCCAAGTCTAATTTAGGAGATGAATCACTTTCATTAATGTTGGTTTTGTCCTCATATTGTTATGGTTTTCTAAAAAGGTACTGAAGGAAGAAATATAACCAGATTTAACCATTTTTATCAATATTTGTAAGTTTTGTCATGATGAGGAATTTCCTTTATAGCCTACAGCAAATATTTAACCTGCATATGTCTGTGATAAGAACTGTAATAAGCCTTTTTTTTTATGGGGTCTATTATTATCTGAATTCATATTTTTCCTATAATAATTTCTTCCAATGTTTCCTGGAAAGAACTTGGTATTCATTACAGGCACCGTTTGTTTTTCCTTAAGTTTTGTAGAGTTTATAAGCTGTTGCTAATGTCCATTTAAACCCAAATTAACATTTATTCATCGTTCATTTATTATATGAAACTTAAGTCTTCACATATGTTGAACTGTTTGCTTGAACCTGCTGTTCACTGACTAGAAAAAGACTTTATTTTACATATAACTAGTGTCAAGATTCACTTCTTTCCAGGAAGCTTCACAGGGAATTTATTAGGAATGTGTGGACCCTTTTATCCAACAGAATCTAAATTTCTAAAGGTATCGCTATATTGCGTCGTTAAAACAAAAGCACACAAACATGAACTGCGGTGTGCAAAAGTTGAAAAGCAACACATGAGAACAGTTGTGCAGTGCTCACCTTTCCTAACCTTCGCTATTAAGAGAGGAGATTGCAGAATTGACCCTGCGTCACACTCTCCGCTCTCCTGGCTCGCCCTCATCAACCAGGCGATCTCACAAAAACAGCCCCACTTTCACATCATTACTGTACGGTGCAATCATCATTCATTGTTGAGTGCTTTGATGGATTACAGATCCATTGTTCTCATAAATAAAAAAGTATAATAACAGGCCGACAATGTCACGCCATCCCCAACCCTGCTCCCCTCTTTTCCCTACAGATATAAAGGGAAAACCTATCGTTCAACCATCCGTATAGTCCGCCTCGCAGACCAGATCCCGGACTTCTGCCGTAAGGTGTGCGTGAAGCTTCAGTGCTGCCCGAACCTCTTCAGCCCTGTCCTCGTTACCGACAAGTGCCCGGAGAACTGCTCCGTACAGACAAAAACCAAATACAGTGAGTCTCTGTAATTATACGCATCACTTCCTTTCACCACAGTTATGAAGAAGACTCCAAATCAAAGCCTGTGACGCGGCAGAGTGTATAATTGCCTCTGATGAGTAGCCAAGTTTTGTTTTGGGTGCATTGTTTTCAACATCTGCTGTGCGTCTGCAGCCTATTACTATGGGAAGAAGAGGAAGCTGTCCAAGCCAATGGGAGGAGAGGAGACTGCAGAGGGAGAGCTGGCCAAGCCGACGCGCCGCAGGAAGAAGAGGAAAGCTATCTTTGTGCAGAAGAAAAGGCGCTCGTCAGCTGTGGACTACACTCCTGCTGGCTCACCGCAGGTTAGACAACGCTTCATCTCTTCCCTTCCGTTTTTTTTTTTTTTTTTTTTTTGTCTTGCTTATATTGTGACAGCGGGTGTCCTGTACGCTCCTGCTCACGCAACAGGCGGATAATAAGGGTACCGTCATAATCAAATGCACAAATAACAACAAACTTGTCTCTAAATATGACAAATACAGGAAGAAGAGGAGCTTCAAAGGCAGGAAATGTAGCTCAGTGTTGCTTTTATGTTTATTCACTCATAATTTACATGCTGATCACAACCAATTTCAACAGTTTTTAATAAAAGTTTAAAAATAACTTAATATTTAAGAGCTAAAACTCAAATGTTGACATTCAAAGAACTAAAAGAAGTTCTGCTGGGTATATTTGCCATCTAGTTTAATGATTAACCAAATGCTATATATATATATTTATTATAATTCTTTCAAACATTGTCATACTTGTATTTTTCACATCTTTTTATGTGTGAATGAATTGTTTATATGCATTTTCTTTTTGCATGCTTGCTTGCTTCAAACTCTCTTTCAAGGGACAAATAAATTATAGTGAGTTTAAATATTTTGCACATTTCTCTTTACTAATAAAAAAAAAGACAGCAGAGATAAAAGATTCCTCAGGAGATCCTTTAGACTCAGATCTTAACGAATCTGGATATGAACCAACTTGGAACCGGAGCCAAATATGGACCCGGCTAGTGAAATCCAACCCTCGTTAGCAAACTAATCTAACTGCTGCCGCCTCCAGATCTTTTGCTCTCTCTGGAAACTAGAAACCCTGAAGAATCGCGGCTAACGTCACTTTCTAGCATCTTCTTCCTCCTCTACATGTGGTCAGCTCAAATGTCTCCTCCTGTGGGGAGAAAATGATGCCGACAGACCTGTCATGCGGTCCGGTTTGACCGTCATCTGGACTATTTATGTCACTCAAACGTTTCATTAAAAAAAAAAAGAAACAGTTGATTAAAATGTTTCATGTCCCGCTTGAGGTAAATGTATTTATATTTATCTTGTTTGCATGAATGATGATATTTTGCAGCTTGAATCTTGCAAAGGAATGAACAACTTTATACACCAGGAAGAGTTTTAATAATGATAAATCCACCTATGGCGAGATTTAAAGTAACAAACAAGTGAGTGCACGTCACCTCTCTGACTCTCAGCTTCTCCTCCTCCTTCAGGACAGTGACGAGGGAGAGGAGGATGAAGAGATGGCGCTGCAGTCGGGCAGCGAAGGCACCAGCTCAGAGCCGCGCGAGGACCACACCGACGCCTCCTCGGTGGAGGTGACCAGCAGCCGCCCTCGCCGTGCCGCTACGCTCCGCAGGGCCGCCAGCGCCGGCAACGCCACGAGCAGCCAGGAGGCTCCCGAGGGCCGCAGGAGGTCGACTCGCTCGCTGTCGGCTTACAACCAGAACAACAACAAGTACCAGCCGCCCAAAGGACAAGACATGCAGGTTAGACAGGTGGACTGTCATCAATTAATCAAACTTTATTTGTACGGCGCTTTTCGCACAGGTTAGTGCCATTCAAAGTGCTTCACAGATGATTGACAGGCTGATAATAAGACAGAACAAATGTAAAAAGTAAAAAAAATTGAGACTAATAAACACGAGAAATAAAATTAATGACCATGTAATAGAAATAATAATATTAATGATGTTAAAATAAAACAGAGGAGGTTCAGTCCTCACAGTAGCCAGTTAACAAACATGTTCTGTTGATGAATATATTGATAATTTGATTAGATAATTGGCGAGTCGCTCCTTTTCAGGCAACCAATCATCATTATATTAGATGGGGCGTCCTGCGGTTGTTGCTGATGGTGGAAAAACAATATCAAACAAATAGATAGTAGCCTTAAAAAAATGCTACTATCGATGCTAATCTATCATACAACAGCGGTTAGAGAAGTAGTATGTTGTCAAGATGTTGTTGTCATAGAAACAAAACACATGCGCTCCAAGCACCCTGTGTTTTTCCACCAGAGAAAAACACAACATAGACACAAACCCTAATGGGACATACAATATTTAAGTGTGTTAGTGTCTCCTCAAGACAGAGAGAAGCACATTTCATAGACGCTACAATAACTTTGGTCTTTGACTTTGCACACATGTGAGTGAGTCTGGTAATGTACAACTGACCTGTGAATAGATTAATACACTACGAGCATCAACAGGAACACCAGGTTAACTTGATAGAGGATGAATGTACTGCAGCTCCTGTACCAGCATGAATCAGCTAAGTGATGTATGAAGGAGGAGGCTCTGATTATCAACTGCTACTGAGTTATTATTCATTAACTTAGTGGGGTCTTTTGTGTGGTTGTCAGGTGGAGGAGGAGGAGGGTCAACTGGTTCTGGACAGAAACCCTCTAGAGTGGAGCGTAGATGAAGTCGTCCAGTTTATCAACTCTACTGACTGTGCGTCCCTGGCCAACATCTTCCAGGAGCAGGTAAACAAACACAAAGCTGCACCCCCCCCAAAAAAGGAGCAATTTATTTCCATGTTTATATTTTCATCTTTTTAAGTAAGAAAGTGGTGAACTGGCAGTTTCTCTGCACCTTTTTATTTATTTTACTCTCTTGAATCGTTTAACTCGTTACAACACTGAGCTAATATTTGTCTTGTAGTACAGCTCAGATGTCATGCAGGTGTTAGAGATATTTATTCAGCGGCTGTTGCAACATGTTGATTAAACATTTTACTCGCCCATAATTCTCCACTTTATATGACCAGGAGTATTTCTAAAATGTCTTTGCAACAACAATTACTGGAGAGTTTTTGGTGAAAATCGTTTAAAACCAACTTAATGAGTCTTTCACAGCGGTCAGAATGATAAATACTGAAAGTAACATGCTAGGGGTTTGTGAATGAAAATGAGTTGTTGGCCAGTTTCGTCTTTTTCTTTCTATTTTCCTCGCAGCTGTGGCCAAGAGCTTGCTCATGGGGGAATTGTTGGGTCTCTGTAAATTAAAGAGTAAAGAAGAAAAGTGTCCTGAGATGACTTTTGTTGTGATTTGGCGCTATATATAAATAAAACTGAATTGAATTAAATCTAAAGTATATCAGTAAAAAGCTTTAATTTTTTTTTTGTATGTCTTCCTGTGCAGGATATTGACGGTCAGGCGCTGCTGTTGCTGACTCTGCCCACAGTGCAGGAGTGTATGGACCTGAAGCTCGGCCCTGCCATCAAATTGTGCCACCAGATAGAGCGAGTCAAGGTTGCCTTTTACAGACAGTACGCTAACTGACCGAGGAGCAGCAACAGCGAGTCACCCACTGAACGTCCAGTGAGTCGAGAGAAATGTTGTGGTCATGCACGACTGGGAAATGTTGGATTAACTTCCTCCTGATGGAAACTTTGGACTAGTTTTGTGGAGTTGTGGGGATTTCCAAACTGCAAGAAGAAGGGATATTTTCTTGGAGCTGTTGCACTGGAAAAGCACAAACTAAGTGACAGCGGAGTAAATAATGGAGGATGTTTCCCTACAAGGAGTTGAAGGATTCATATCTTGGATACAAAAACGTCCCCGCTGCTGGCTCCGGCAGAACAAAACACATCGGAGTCGATCCATGTGGCTTTACTGATCTGTGAAGACGTTATTTTGAGAAGCTGAGGACTTGTTTCTAAAGACAATTTTGTTTGTTTCTTACTTTTCAAATTCATTTTATTTGATAGAGGAGCACTATAGCATTTAATTTAAAAATTATTGACTAGAAAAACGCTTTAAAGGGGACCTACTATGCTTTTCCTTATTTTCATCATATATATATAATGTTACAATGTCGGATGTTCATATTAAATGTGAGCAGAGTGTCAAATAATGAGGTAAATGTAAGTAGAAGTTATCCCTGAGCAAAAAGCACCGGCTTTAGACTGCTCTGAACACTCGGCTTCCAACGTTTTTTTCTACTTTCAGCCGAGTCGACGGCGGCTCGTGATGGATTTCTTTATATGATCGTCTGCTCCACGCACAGCGCGCCAGTTCACTGCTCCGCTCCGCTAACATTATGGCATTTTTCCATTGTTTTGGGAGTAGCCACACTGAGCCATGACTCCATTACACAGCACAGCAAAGTGAAAAAAAGATGTTTACCTGTTGGAGGTGTGCTGGTCGTCTGCAGCTCTTCATCAAACATCATCATCACTGTGGCTGTTTTTGCTTGCACTATTCCTCCCTGCATCATTTCTAATTATTCATTATTTCTAACCAAATTTCTTCATATCTTGTTATGTTGACCTGTCTTTAGCGCTGCTAATGAAGCTCTGATAATTCGATGAACACACAAATTCTTCAGTGACAAAGGAAATGTCAACTGGGTTTTCATCAGCAGTAACTTAACACGACTCTGATACGGCTGACCCTCGGCAGGCTTCCTGAAAGCTGGCCAATCAGAACAGAGAAGGCTCGTCAGGAGGGAGGCCTTAAAGAGACAGGAGCTAACACAGCCTGTTAGAGACAGAGGCTGAACTGAGGGGCTGCATAAAGGGCCAGTAAAAGATAAATAAGGAGTTTTTTGAAATGTAAGTCATGCAAAGCTACTCTAATTGAGTCCCAGAATAAAAATATAGAGCTGGAAATGAGCGTTATAGGTCCCCTTTAAGAGTTTACCCCCTTTTGTGTAACATAATTGGTTTCGAAAAAGCCTAATGAAAAAACATATTTAATAACCCAAGAAGTAATATATTTGGAATATTTATTGTTATCCTTATTTATGAGGAGTTATTATCTATTTGGGTGTAGAAAAAAAGAATCAAATATATCATAATATCTACATAAACTCCTGTTCCACTGAAACAAACCCTGAAAGTTATTTCACAACCAGAAACCAGAAACCGCATTAGTTTAGACTTACACTTCAGTTTGTGTCTGTAGGGGACAAAATAACACCTTCTGAAATAATTTAAACCCAGTTTTACTCTCTTCTCATTGTTACAATCACATGAAAACAATCATGTAAGCTATTCTGTGTCCATCTATGCAAATGTGTTGCAAATATTTTTGATAAGTAAGAAAATAAATTTCTATTGATTTTTATCAGTTTGTTTTGAATTTTCTTCCACAGTTTTTCTTGTTGCTACTACTACAACTGCCAGCTGTTTTTATCAGCGTGATGTATTGTACTTGCAAAACTGAAAACCAGTCAGCCAACTGTTGTGGAAATAGATTATATGAGTTTAGAATATGTACAGCGTTGATGATTGGAGTAAAGGTTTAGAAACACCAAGCTCAGCACAGCAGGGAGGGATGATAATAACTTCCCTCTGTGGGAACTTAGACTCAGAGCCTTAAAGGTGGATGCTAGGCTTTTGTAATGCTATTAATGAACTGCAGCAGTAGCAGGAAGTGAGGAGTATGTGACTGCCTGAACTAGCTTGCGGGCTTCACTTCATTAGTTTTGAACAACAGATAAATATAGATAATCTCACTTAAGCAAAAGTCCAGAAGACAATCCTGTTTTATATTTCTGATAACAGTTTCAATGAGTAATTTATGATGATTTAATAATTAATGTGTCTATGTGGAGTGCCTCTTTATTAGCTGTGAGTTAAGTTATATTTTATAACATTACAAAATCAAAACTGTCTTGATACATTATAAAGTATTTTTTGACAAAAAATCCTTGAGTCAAGGTAGACTTACTAGCTTTATCAGAAGCTTTTCACAGTCTTCACATTTAAAATGAATCTATATAAATTTTAAATGTAAAAAAAAGTTCTTCATTTCTCATAAAAAACAAAACTTATATTTCCTAGCAATAAAAACAGAGTATCAATGTGCCGTTTCCAGATGTGACGGCACATCTGTGACGAGCAGCGAGGTGTGTGAGAACAAAAGTTCCATCGTAAAAGCAGCGACATAAGTGAAACACTCGACAGGCAGTTATGAGTCACTACACAGCAGCCATAAAACAACAAGAAGAAGGAAAGTGACTGACTGACCACAATTCACATGTTGTGGGGAAATACAACAGCTACTATCAAAATGCTAGTGAGTGCTCCTTGAATTAAGAACTTTTTTTTTTGTCAAACTCCTTTTTCCAAGGTTAAAATCAATTCAACAATAGATTTTCTTATATAAAATTTGTAAAACACAACCTGCTGTAGTGCAATTGACAAACTTCTGCTGGTTTGTTCATTGCAAGATTGATCAATTAGGTTGTCCTGTTAAAAAAAATCCAGTCCAACCTGCTGTGTATTGCGTATGCATCAAGGATGGAGCACACAGCACATGGTCACTTCATCATATGCCCAGAAACTAACCAGTACTCCTATATTGGAATACTACCTGGCTCTCCCAATGTTATTTGGGACAAGGCGCTATGTGAGCTTCTTATAGCTCTGTTTGACACACAGGGCCACAAAATGAGCTTGTGATGCAGAGCCTGCTGTAGTTGATACTGTGTTTATAAATGTGCAACTAATCAGACCAGATCAGACTTATCAACACACAGTGAATTCAGGGTTTTTGGGGGTAGATACCTGGTTTACCACGCTGGAGATATATCCTTGTTTATCATTAATGACCAATAACTCATTGAAATGAACAGAAACAAAGAACTAACTAAGGTTCTAACTAATGAATTGCTAGTTTTACCTGTTTTGCATCCCCTAAAGTTGCCACAAAATAATGTTTTTTAATTGCTTAGCAATGTTTTTGGTTATTTTTCTGTTCACAGAGACACTAAATGATGGTTTTATCTATTATAAATATAGTGTGTTACTGACATAATCATACATATTTAAGCTACTCATTAATTTCACATGAACACAAATCTGGGTTAGCATTAACCCATTCATAAAGGACTTACAAACATAATTATTTGAGATATTACTACAACTACTTCAAGCTAACAACCCTTCTGGTGAGAAAGTATCTTCATCAGCTCCTCATATGTGAAGCCACAGTTGTTTCAGAGACGATTAAGGGTTAACAGATGCTCGCTCATGCATGGTGAGATATAGGAAGTCAGACGTGACTGTGGTTAACAGAACAAACACACAGTAATGCAGAAAGTCACACTTAAAGAGGAACCACACTCCTCTCTGCTCTTCTGTTGAAACAATTTCACACACTTGATTCACTTAACTTGCACTGTTCAGAAGAGGCAACTGAGTTATGCGATTACCTTTTACTTCAAGAAAGGATCGAGTAAAATGCATTTGATTAAAAGCTATTTTTAATTACATAAGAAAAAAACATATACTGTAAAACTCCAGTGTTCATATTGTAATTAACAATCATTATTTGTTAAAAAGTGGTACAGTATGTAGGTGAAGTTTCTGAGCTCTGAAAAGTCACGATAAAATACAATTCTTTTTCACGATGTGAACAAAAACAGAATAATTACAGGATGCCAAATATTGTAAATTATGATGGTTTATAAAATGACTTTTTTCTGCAGTGACAAACAGACGGCGTTGACAGACACAAATGTATTCCACAAAAAAACCAAACAGCGCAATTACACGTGAAATAAGCCAGGCTGTCTCAAAACAAAGAAAAGGAAAAATACCACTAAGTGTGCAAACAAAAGCTGTAATTTTATCTTTCTTCCATGAATTAAAATATCCTTTTCAGACAGTGGGCGTCAATGCCAGAGCTCTGAAAGCCTTCTCTACAGACAGGGAATAAAACTACAGTCCTTCATTCAAAAGCTGTTTACAAATCGAGTTTCTTTAACCTTTATTGATACAGGGTTGGTTGGCTGAGTAGAAATACTCTTTAACAGCAACACCCTGTTAAATAAACAGCTTGATGTAACATGACCAGACACAAACAGAGCTGAATAATAAAAAGGAAAGCAGGATCGGTTACAGCGGTTACAGGCAGGTGTGAGCTGATACCTGATAACTTGACACTACTGATTATTACATCATATATCATAATCCCATTGAAAACACTGGAGCAATGACTCACAGTCTAGTTACTAGCCTTTTCTGGATCTTTCATTGTCAGTCACTGTCTGCATCAGCAGAAGTTTCTATAGTGGCCTGTAGATTGAAAGCTCTGGAAAAAGCTGATACTTAGAGTAGACATTGAGGCAATAATCACGCATAATTCCCTAAATTAGTTTGAGATTCCTAAAGCATCGATAGGTCTTGGTATTATTTAAAATTCTTTGACACCAGTGTTGATTTGGTGTAAATACAAAAACTTTATATGTTTCGAAGTAAAGTGTAAAATAAACACTTTTTTCTACAAAACCAAAGAAGACAAACCACTTACCTATCAAATGTCTTATCATAAGAGGCCATACAACATCTTGGTGTAAATGTGGTATGTGGCATTAGTTCATGCTATATACTTCCCTATAAATAAACATCAAATAAAAACTAAAATAAAATCAATCAGGAACCACGTAATCAATGACTAATTAATGTGATTGTAACCCCGCGTGGCAGTTTTTAATGAAGAAACCGAAGAATCCTGCGCTGTCGATCACTTTTACTCACTTTATTAACAACGTTTCAGTCTGCAGACTTTCATCAGATCAAATCTACACAATCAAACAGCACTGGAGCCAAAACAACAAACAAGTACGGTAACACTTTATTTTTACAGGTCCCTTAGTTCTCTACTCATTTTCTCAGTAATTTCCTTTAAATAGTTGCTATGTAAATTTAGGACATTTCTTTAGAAGAGTTGTGAAATGTCATAGTATACAGGAAACGGAGCCATTCTAAAGAAAGAACCACATATGCTAATGCATAGATTGACATAAAACTACACATCGAAATGTTTTTTTTCTGTCAGTTAAAGTTATTAAGATGTTTTGAAAATTAATAACCATGTATGAGCCCAAATATAATGAGTGGTTATCATCTGTACCAAATTGCACCACCCCCAATTTTTGGGAAAATGTCCTAAAAAATTAACTGGTAAATTTTCCAGCAAATTAGTATAAAATTAACAGACCTGCAAAATAAAGCATTACCACAAGTACCAAAAGCAAACTTCCAGTCAGATTTCTCATCTTGTTATCAAGTCTTTGCTTTTCTTACAGTGAAACATTCTTGATCCTACATACCTGTCTGATGTCCAAGAACTTTATTGTAATTGTTTCCAGCTTTCAGCACTGTACAGTTTCTGATCAATGTAAGGCTCCATACCCTCCCCTAAAAGCATCAGCTGTTCATTAGAGTGAGAGGCCAGAGTTCAGGAGATACTAAGATACAAGATGACATACTGTATAAGACGTCAATGTAAGGCTTTATAGATACAGAAATATTGATTCTCTTTAGAACAATTATTTGCAGAATGGTGGTATAGAAAGATAGGACACATGGGGGAAGAGAGAGAAAGAGGAATGCTTGCAAACAAAGCCAAAACTGAACAAGGGATATTGCAGCTACAACACATGGTATACACATTAGACCAGTGGCATCCAACCATGTTGACTTAAAGTAGGTCTACGATATTCTACATACGCCTTATTGTCTACAAATCCCATGAAAAAACCAACAATGTGTAAGTCCTATGCTGTCTGTAGCTCTGGTTCCTAGTGAATATGCAAATCTTTACTATATATATAGATAAAACAGCTGGGCACTGTAGTTTTTATCAGACGTTACCCAAACAGGTGAAAATAGTGCTTTTGTTGGGGACTATTTCCAGCGGTGGATCAATACACATTTGGTGCTCCAGTGAGTATTTAAAGCAGCAGAATGGTGTGTGTGGGGTTGACACAAAATAAACTAGTGTGTGTGTTCATTATAATGAAGGAAACATGTGGCTCATTGATGTGTTCTTTATATTTTTTGAACAGTGGAGCTCTACAGCACAAAAGAACAAGACATAACTGGCTTTTAATGGGATTTGTTGACAATAAGAAAAATATGGAATATCGCCAGACTTATCCTTTAAAACAAAGAAACGACCCTCATCACATCATCATAATGTAACACGACCAGGCACAAACAGATCTGAATAATAAAAAGCAAAGCAGGATCGATTACAGCCGTTACGGGCAGGTGTGAGGTGATACCTGATTAATGGTGATGAAGTTACAGAGGAGTTTATTTTTTAACTTTCAGGTGACACTATAGATTGTTCCATGAGATCAGTGTACTAACAATAAAATAAGACCTACCTAAAACATTGGACTAAATAATTTTGACTCATAGTCAAGAACTTGATGTCAAGTTGGAACGTTTTAACTGGTTGATGTTGAAACTCTCAGGAAAATAGTAACAGAAGCCCTCCACATGTTCCCTTGACCCAATTCCTATTTCCCTTTTTAAAACTATCTTTAACTCTGTATTTGAAGACATCTTTGCCACAGTAAATCACTCCCTACAGCCTGGTGTCTTCCCCATTGATTTTAAAAAGAAAGGGAACCTGGATATTTTAACACCCAGCAATTTTGGGTCTCACTTCTCCAATTTTTAAGCAGAAAGTTTGGAGAAACTAGTTTTAAATCAGCTAAGTACCCTTTTTAATATCAAACACTAGATTAGAAATGTTTCAATCAGGTTTTAGGACACATCACCACACAGAGACATAACCCTGCTAAAGGTAGTGAATGACATCAGAACAAATCTCGACAGCAACAAGTCTTCAGTTGTGGTTCTGCCTTTGACACTGTGGACCACCAGATGTAGACAGATTAAGTGAGCGTGTTGGCCTGTCTGGAATTGTTTTAACTGGTTTACCTCTTCTCTTTGCGTAAGAAAATGCTTTGTTTCTATAGGTGACCACTCCTCCAAACACTAAGAGGTTACCTGAGAGGAAAATTATTGTATGAATATGTATAAATCTCTACAGTAATAACAGTCATAAAAACCATGTTTGTGCATCTGAAAGAGACCCAAAGAACACCTGTTCATGCTGAAGCATATCCTGCCGTGTCTGTATGCGTAAAACCACGCTTAGAGTAGTCACAACAACTCCTGGAGGTTGGTATGAAAGAGATAAATGAGTATTCACTCCACTCTTCGAGGCACACTCCTCTGCAGCAGCATGTATGTCTGTTTTAAGTATGAGTGAGTCACGCTCTGAGCATTAAAGAAAGTGTGACCATACTGTTTTGAGAAATAGTTTTTTTTTCCTCACTGAAGTCAAGCTCAAGAGGTGAAATGCCCTGACAGAACTACAAGGATCAATTTTAGGACTGTTACTTTTTAATCTGTACACCTGGGCCGTGTCCAGCGTCTCTCTCCACAGCTATGCTGATGACACTCAGCTCTATGTGGCCGTGTCTCCTGATGACACTGGGCTGATTGACTCACCTTTTAACTGGATGTCACAGAAATGTTTACATCTCAACTAAAATAAATCATTGGTTCAAAGGCTCAGAGAGAGAAACTGGCCCCCAAACTAAACACATTGGGACTCAACCAAAGCCAAGAAGCAAGAAATCTAGGAGCAAATTTTGCCTCAGATTTTGGTTTCAAGGCCAGTGTCTCAAAAACAGTATTTTATCATTTGAAGAACATCTCAGAAATGCAGCCTTTTCTCTCTCTGAGCAACACAAAGAGACTGATGCACACTTTTATAACTAGCAGGCTGGACGACTGTAATCAGCTACAATTGATAAAGAATTGTGCTGCATGAGTGCTGACTAAGACCAGCACACATTACGCCTATTTCAAAGTCTTTCCACCAGTAAGCCGTTAGTTTTCGTTTTGATTTTAAAATTCTTTTATGAGGCACTACATTGTCTTGCATGAGACTACTTCTCAGAAATGCGTTTGGTTCATGAATCAGGAAGGCCCCTAAGATCCTCTGGTTCTTCTCTTTTAGCTGTTCCACAAAGCAGAACAAAAACCTTCACTGACGCTGCTTTCAGCCGTTACGCTCCAAGCCGCTGGAACAACCTTCAGAGGATCTGAATGTAAACTAAAAACCCATCTGTTTAGTCTGGCTTTTATGTAGTGACTTATAATTTTATAACCTCTTATATATTATCATCATTATTATCCATTTTATTCTATTTAATTTAGTAACATGTTACTGTTTTATTATAATCTATTTATTATTATTTTGTTGTTTTTATTGCTTGTATTATCCTTTATCAATTATCTTTTATTATCTTAAAGGTCCAGTGCGTAGAATTTAGTGGCATCCAGCGGAAAGGACTTGGTAGCAATGGAATATAACGTTCATTAGTATGTTTTAATCAGTGTTTAATCACCTAAAAATAAGAATCATTGTGTTTTCGTTACCTTAGAATGAGTCCTTCATATCTACAGAGCGAGCAGGTCCTCTTCCACAGAGGCTGCCATGTTGCATCACCATGTTTCTACGGTTGCCCTGAACAGGCAAACCAAACGCTGGCTTTGGAGAGGGCCTTTCGTGTATTTCGCGAGTTTGTTTGTAATCTGCCACCTCACCGCTAGATGCTGCTAAATCTTACACACTGACCCTTTAACTACCCATCTTTTATTGTTGTGCTATTCAATTAACTCTTTTGCTTTTTAATTATTTTGGTGCACATTAGTCTCTAAATATATTTTTAGCATCCCACTGTTTTGACAATTGCTTGTGAAGCATTTTGAACTGCATTTGATTTGTTTGAGAGGTGCTGAATAAATAAAGTTTGATTGATTGATTGATTGTCTACTTACTTACTGGAGCTTTCATTGTCATTCATTGTCTGCATCAGCAAAAGAAGCATCTGCAGTGGCCTGTAGATTGAAAGCTCTGGAAAAAATCTAACAAATAGACATTGAGTTAATTATTGATTCAATAATTGAGTCACTGTGTGTACGGCGGCTGTAATAGTTGTAACGATGGAGTTATCATTCCCTTCATAAACAGCCTAATTTGAATAATTTCAAAGGTCTGATGAGGTAAAACCATTCAGCATTTTTGCAAGAAAAGTCCAAAATAATCAGAATTTTGTGGAGCAGAAATACATATTTTATTACATCTCGTTCTAGACCACTAAGCCTAATAAATGAACATAAAGCAGATTATATCTACAGGTACATCTTACTGACATCTAAGCTAAAATTTTAGGAGTGATCACAGGGGGAAAGTATTAAAAAAAGGACATAATGGTGGGGAATCAGACTTTACTTTATCAAAAAGAAACTGAAATAGAAAACACTGTCAGCAGCAACATAAAGAGTCCGCACAACACGTGAGATGACAGAACCATTAGGAAGGCGTTTTATTGGCAGAACATTTCCTTGGTGGCAAAATAAACACAATTACCCTCATATGTGTGGTGATGATGACTGTTTCATGTAGCAACATAATTAGAGGTAATGCAGTCACGCATGCAGCACATGACCTGATGTGCTGATTCATTTGTCGCTGTTTTCTGCGTAAGTAGAAGGAAATTCATAAAGGCGGTGATTCACATTCAGAGTGTATTCAGCAGCGAGAGGCGTCGTGCCTCACCAGCTCTCTGTACGGGTGCAGCTGAATTAATTTAATAGCTTTCTCTCTCTCTCTCTCATACACACACACACACACTAGAGCGCTTCCCCAACTCTGACACTTTGTATTGAGTCACTCTGAAAAGCTGCTACCTTATACTGTTGCCTGGCAACCTCATATCAAACGTCCGCTTTGCATGATTTTCCTCCCCTGTTGTATGTGAATACAAACTAAGTCATGACAGCAGAGGAGTAAACAGACGTTTTATTCAGAGGGAAGCCCTGAATGAGAGCAGACAGGGAGTTCATGTTTCATATTCAGCTGCTGTGGTTTCAAATAGTTTCAGTTAAAGGTTGGCGACAGATGTAACGGTTCACCAATATTGACAGAAGATCAGATATCTTGTCAGTCGTGTTGTCTGACTCCGGCTGATCAAAGCTCTTCTTTGTCTTTGTTAAAGTAGCGATCCATCACTCGTGCACACTTCAGCAGATATTGAGAATCTATCTTTGATTTTGAAGCTTTTTTTTTTTTTTTTTTTTTTTTTTTTTCCTGTGGGAGCCAACAGACAATCAGACAGCTTGACATCATGTCTACATGTTTCTAATATTCAAGTGTTGGAGTGGTTCTACAAAAAAAAAAGCATAATTTATTGATAAAATTCATGTTTTCAGTAGAGTATAAATCCACAGAGTTCCTTGTTTGCAGTCAAGTCAAGTCAAATTTATTTGTACAGGCCAATATCACGAGTCACAAAGTCGCCTCAGGGAGCTTTACAATCTCTACTACATACATCATCTTCTGTCCTTGGACCCTCGATTCGAATGAGGAAAAACTTGCCCAAAAAGAAAAAAAGCTCCTTTAATGGGTAAAAAAAATGGAAGAAACCTCAGGAAGAGCAACAGAGGAGTGATCCCTCTTCAATATACAGAAAGATGGAAAAATTCTTGACATCAAAGAGCACTTTTGTCCACCAAGACTCTTTGTTTACCAAAGGCGCACTCCAGATTTTTCCCTCTCTCACGTTTACAGTGTTTGACTAAAACTTTCTTTAAATATGATGAAGTTATGTCTTTAAACTATACTTGTCAACCATTAAATTCATATTTTTGTGGGAAACAATCAGGCAGCTTTAGTATTTCATTACTGTAGAGTGATTATATAAAAGTATCATTTATTCCAATAGTCAAATTCCCTTTTACATTCTTTGAATATGATTATTTTACACCTTTTAACTTTACTTTTTCACCTCAAACTGATGATTTTTATTCTTTCTATTGGAAACCAGCCAATCAGACAGCGTGATATCATGTTCAAATATTTCTAATATTCCAGTATTTCCATTAGATTGTTCATATTAGATGATAAACAAGCCTGAACTGTGTGATGCTTGAAGAAAAAAAAAAAGCATCACCTTCTTTGTTGCACTATGAATTCAGGCCAGTGTAATATCCTGGTTCACCACAGACCGGAGCGGGTCATGCTGCGACTCAACTGGTCATGCTGGTAAAAACAAATATAAATATTATTCAGGTACTCTTGTGCAGAGCGAGGAGGAAAAGTAAATTACAAGCCTTTATTTAGTCAGGCTTAACGGTTTAAAGTATCAACTGGTTTCAACCTCTCAGAGCCTTCATCATGAGGGTGGAAATAATAAAAACAGGTTTGTTATATAGACTAAACACCAGGAGTAAACATTAGTCTATCACATAATGAAATGACCAAGAAATACAAAGAAAACAACACTTCCAAGCTTTTCTCCAGAGCTTTCAACCATGATGTTCCTCTTCAGTAGATGGAGATGCAAACTCATCTATTTATTTATTTATTGTTTATTTGTATGGGTATATATTGTATGTATAGTTTGTGATGCCCGGCCCTAGATGGGCCTTAAAAACAGCACATAACATACAAACGACAAGCACCCGATCACTCACTTACCACATGACTGAACTTTCTCTAAACTGTTTCAGTTTGACTTTAAAATGTTTGAGTTCAGTGGGTGACGAGTTCCACATATTGATCATCCAAACAGAAAAAGTCGTCATCCGTCCAAACGAGGATTTACAAAAAAGGCACCTCATGATTCCCAGTAGACTCGCCTCGTGTTTCCGAGATTCACGTCACCATCAAAAAGCACCTTTAGTTCAGGTTTGTCTATTATTGTCTAAAGATGTGATGTAGTTTTCACGGATATATACGATTCCTTTAAAATAAGACCTCAATCTAATCACCAACTACTAAAATCAGACACCGATCTCTCCCAGAATGCAATGCTGTCAGAGGACATGTTGAACTTTTATTTGTTTATTGATTTATTTTGGGTGTGTGGTATGTTTTTTTTTTGTTGTTTTTTTTTTCTTGACTGGAAAAATCTATCTCTCCCTCCTCCTACATACCGAAGCCACAGCTGAATGGAACAAGCTTGTGCCGCCTCTCTGTGGGCTGTCAAGAGTCACTGGGTAATGTAGGAAATCACATCGTCTCATGTGCTGCGGAGTGGTTATACAAAAAAAAAAAAAAAGTACCATTGATTCCACTGGCAAAATTAACGCTTACTTGTTATTTTATGCCTTTAAATCTGCCGTTTTTCACCACAAACTCACGATATCTCAAGAATCCGAGAGTGGACTTCTGCTTTAAAAATATCAAATAAACTAAACTTTCTTGTTAAGACGAGCTGCCATCAGGTCATTAACCTGGAGCGGCTCAGTGAAGAGCTTCAAGGGCTCTGCTGCGGGTGAGTCTGAGAGGAAAAAAGTAGGAGGCAGAGGTTGAAGAAGGAGAGGAGGAGGAGTGCAACGGAGGACGAGTGAGGGGGAGGGAAAAAAAACAACTTGAGGTCTGGTGGTTGGAAAGGAGAGCGATACAGAAAATGTTTAGACGGATGCATCAGTTTGTAGATACAAAACGACGTGGAAGATGATGATGCCCTTTTTATTTATAAAAAAAAAAAAAAAAAAATCTGATTTGGTCACGGAAAGAAACACTTATTCCATTAGACTGCATTCAATGCTTTTAAATAACACATAGGAACATTTTCAGGCACATGTGGGTGTAAAAATGTCTGCCATTCTAACCATAGAATTTGCATGAGATGAGGTGATAAAACTCAAAAATGTGAACCCTAAAAAAAAAAAAAAAAAAAAAAGTTTATAACACATTTTTATATGCAAATCTAATAAACTGTTTTATTGAATCTGAATGAAGTCAGTCTCCGTCTGTCGGCCCACAACTTTGGTCAAAACCGAATGTATTGCCATGAAAATTTGTACACATAATCCCCGGACTTTTCCTCCAGTGCTACAAATAATCCACACATACAAGTCAAACCGGATGACATACTGCTATAATATTTACATCAGAAACCTACCAGCACATTTGTATTTCTGTTAGTGCACATTAATCAACATTAAAATGTAAATGTGAACTCTTGCCACAATGTTGAAAACTGACCTCTTTTATCTACGTGAGCTCACCAGTAAATCCACTGATATGTGTTTAAAAAAACCTGTTCAAATCTATTAAAGCTGCAGAAGATACTCGCTACTAAAACCACACAGGACAACACACTCACTGCTCAACAGTTTAACCCCTCCGCTCTAAATCAGATTGGATGGTATGGTATTCAACTGCGGGTAACCATAGCAACAATACTTCTATGCTTCATACTACATTATCACATAACTCAGTGGTCGGACTAACCAAAGCATGTGTTAAACTGACTAGGGATTTATTTTAAAAACAGTTTAAGGGTCGAGGATGTTTTACAGATAAGAAGCCCTTTGAGGCACATTTGGATTTTCTGATTTTAGTATATTTTTGATATTTTATTAATGGTTGTTAAGTTATTCATAAAACAAAAATGCTAAACATTTGCTGTTTCCAGCTTCTCAAATATGAGGATTTGCTGCTTTTCTCTGTTTTTTTTTATATATTGTTGTGAACTGAATGTCTGTTAGGTTATTCATTGTTGGTCAGATATAAAAAACAATGTCAAGATTCACTATTTTTTGACAATTTAAAGACTATTTTCATGGCATTTTTTGACTTTATTTGACAGTTGGAAGTGCAAAGAGAGACAGGAAAAACATCTTAACCAGTAAGCTACGATTGTTTGTCTATAAATTGCCGACTATAAATTGATAATGACAATAATTGTCAGTTGCAGCCCCGACCTTTAATAAATATAATAAGTTTCTTTAGTCTTCTATGACAGTAAACTGAATATCTCTGGGATGTGGACTGTTGGCTGAGACAAAAGAAGACATTTGAGGACGTCACCTTGGGCTCTAGGAAACAGACATTTCGACATTTTATAGACCAAACGACTCATTAAGAAAAATAGTTGACAGATTACTTGATAATGACAATAATTGTCACTTGCAGCCCCAATCTTTATAGAATATAATGTCACAATAATTCACACTCCATTAATTTCTAATCATGCATCACTGCTCCTGGTTAAAACCTGAGGCGGAGGGAGGTTACTTCCACAGTACTCGGAGATGATAAAAACCTGTTATACCTGCTAAAACCTGTTACAACTTATTACAATCTAAACAGCCCCGAGTATCAAGAGTCAAATCACACAAGACCTGCGACAATTACACAATCAAAATCTCATTAAAATGGGTTAAAGGATCCATAGAATACAATAGAAACCCACATTATAGTAGTTAGTTATCAATCATTATTTACATCAAATCATTTATTCAATCAGGAAAATAAAGTTGAGGTCAATCATGACTGACAACACAGAATAAAAAAAAAGGTTTATAGATGTTTAAAAAGAGGGTGCAACCAAGCAGCAACTATCATGACTTGAGGCTGAAACTGATGCAGAAGTACCTTAAAGTGCCACAGACGGCCTCTAGATGCTCCGACTGACTCCCGTTCAAAATGCTTCAACTTCTCTCCGGAAACAGAGTCAATAATTTGTTTCAACAAGTCATTACGGTCTCAATCTCTAAATTCAGACCCTCTAATAAGTGTGCTGGTGGACATTTTGGAAATTATTGTTCTGTTAATAAGATTTGAAGACTTATCTAGCTTATCTAGACTTATGTAGCTCTCCCCAACGACTCACAATGAGCCGGACTGTTGTTGCAATATTGTTGGTTTGCATTGAAGCCGGTTTGCAGAGTTACAGCAGATAGTCGACGCCATCTTTTACCGCTTGGAGCCAAGACCTTTTAAATAAGGAGTGCTGGGTATTGCCTTTCACGCTCGGAGCGAAGCTAATTTAGCGATTGAGACCGTATTGACTCGTTGAAACAAATGATTGACTCGGTATTTCAAGAGAGAAGTTGAGGATTGTTGAACGGGAGTCACACGGAGCAGCTAGCAGCCGTCGGTGGCGTTGCACTTCAAGGTACTTACACTTCAACCTCAAGCTGCTCCTTGCTTCAAAACAGCTCTAATGCAAACCAGTGGTTGACATCACACTGTCCTTACACCCACACTGGGTTACGACACGTTCACACAAATAAATCAAATTTGTATCAACTCAGGACACAACCAGATAAAACACAATTTGCACCCAAAACCCCATTGCATGACAGGAGACAGCTGGATGAAGGTAATTTAACTGTGAGTGTGTGTGTGTGAGAGTGTGAGAGTTTAGGTATGTGTGGATGTGGGGGAAGGCGAGGTGTATGGTTAACCATAGACTGAGCTCTCTCTGTCTGTTTCACACACTCATACACACAAACCATCTCTTGCATTGCACTGCAGACTTGAAATCTAGGTCATGGTAACGCACACACACACACACACACACGCAGTGTTTAAAGGCTCGGCAGTGAAAGAGAGAGAGAGAGAGAGAGAGAACAATCAGATGTGATGAAGATAAGGCTCGATCTGTCAGCTCACCACTGCACTACTTTACTAAACCTTTAAAGGAGAAATTCTCTCAAAACACCGTTGGGTTACGTCGGTGTTTCAGCAGTTTCGCAGTCTCTTACGAGTGATTTTTTTTTTTTTTTTTGATGAGGTGTTGCGATTTTTTTCTCTTGTTGTACACAGTTTCTTTCATGCCTTTCAGCACAAGCCAGAAAAAAGTGTGAATTTGTTGCAGTCAGCTTCGGGTTAGAGGTGTGAGCAGAGAGACGTTAACAGCAGAGTTTCTGCCTGGGAAAAAGTCAGTCACGTCTAAAGGTCGAGGGTGAATATAATTATTATTATGCTAATGATATGATTTGAATGTTACAACTGATCACATAAAGTTGAACTGATTCTACATTGGGTGTAAAATAATAAAATCTATAATGTTTAACGATGATGATCTATCAGCTCAAGAAGGATCACAAATGTGCACCACAGAAATAAAAATAATGGAAAAAGAAAAGTTTGCTTCTGTTAAGAAGTGAAAATGTAAAAAATAATAAAAGTCACATTTCACACTGGAGCAGCCTTGATCATTCTTTTATAAAAGAATTGGAAAAGGGGGGAAAATGGAGAAAAGAAAACGCAGCGAGCACTGTGAGAAGTCTCTCTTTTCATTTTACGTATTGAAAAACCTGAGTGGGAACTAAAAAATTGATATATCAGAAAAAGAGAAGTTGTGAGAAAGAAAGAAACAAGTTGATGTTACTGTAGCCGCTTCTGCTTCTTCTACTGCAGATAAAGTATTTCTGCTACTCACTGATACAGACGTCGACGCCACCTGAAAGCCCCCAAAAAATAGTCAAAATAATGAGAAAGTTACTATTTCTCAATTAGATATGTCATTTTCTCATGTCCTCTAAATTTGTTTATACAAGTGGGTAATTGATAGAAACATGTACTGACTGACATTTAATTTTTCAGAAATATCAGATACACGTTTCAAACTTTTTTGTTTTTGCATTTAATAGAGATTAGAGACAGCAGGGAGACCAACATGAAACAAACGTCTCTAATCAGACTCGAAACTGAGATGTTGTGGTTAGCAGCCATTAAGGCATCCAATAACTTGCCTGACATTTAAGGAGAAAGGTTAAAGGTTTAAAGTTTAATGGCATTAAATAAATAAAATTGTCAATCTATCTTTATTAAGGTACATTTATGAAATTGTTATACTGTGTTTCTTCATTTCTCCAGTTTTTTTTTGTGTGTGGTTCTCCTCTCTGGGCGTTGTGTCTTGTTTCCTTCTTTTTTTTATTAAAGCAGCTATAATCGATATTTTTTATAATAATGTATGAAATGACAGTGTGTAATGTGTTGGTTGTGGCTCGTAGTGATGAACCTACAGAGAGTTATCAATGACTCTGCAGCTCCTCTCGGTTTTACAGAGCTTTATAGTGAGTTGTTTCATTGTCAGTCTGCTGTGTTTTGGCAGCTGTTCTCAGAGAAAAAATCTCAAAAAACCCCTACTGTACCTTACCTGCTTAGCAGCTAATGGCAAACAGACACAGTTAGCTGTAGAGGTGTACTGGTGGGCCAGTAGGGGGCAGTGACGGGGACACTGTGCTGTAGGAGAAGCCGAGGTCCTAACTTACTGTGGTCATTAATGATCCCATGGCACTTATCGCAAAGGGTAGGGGGGTTCCTCGGTGTCTTGGCAAAATTCCCAACCTGGCTCTCTCCATCTGGCCACCTAATCATCCCGCAGCGTAATTGGCTCAATGATTCCCTTCCTCTCCACCTCAAGCTGATATGTGGTGAGCGTTCTGGTGCAAAATGGCTGCCGTGCATCAACCAGGTGGGTGCAACACATTGGTGGTGGTTGAGGTGAGTTTCCCCCAGTCACTGTGAAGCACTTTGTGTATCAATGTAAGCCATTAATAATAACATTATTATTATTGTTGTAGACAATCTGGTGAACATAGTGGAGCATTTAGCAGCTAAAGAGCCAGATATTTCCCTCAGGAGTTGGTAGAGAGCAGAAACAGAACTGAAAGAGAGTGAATATTGGACTTAGATTCACCAGATGGACAGAAACACGACTCCAAATGAATGTTAGTGTTGCTCCATAACTGCTGGATGTGGAAATAATCGACTGTTTGCTCACAAGTTCAACATATCAACTTGTTTCTGCTGAAAACATGTGGCCAAAAAAAATCAGTTAATACAGGTTTAACAATCTGTTGGATTGTGTCTTCAAGCTTTTCTCAAAACACAACATGAGGTTCAAACTGGTATCTTTCTCTTCTGCTATGAATTTTTATCAAATTTGAAAGAGTTCACAATCCAAAATGGCAGCTCAAGAAAGACTCTGTCACTGTTTTCTACTGAGTAACAGACAATAAAAGCTCACTTTTATTATTGATGTTTTAGGTTGTGAGCAGCTTCCCAATTCCCAATTTTTCAGCAGCTGCAATCTGTCCTTGTGAACCTCCAACATTTGGCAGACTATCCACTGGATTAAAAAAACACACATTAGCCAATTTTTAAAAAAAAAATGATCCAAGAAATGCAAAGTGTGTCGCCAAAACTCTAGTCTGCACGGCTAGTTTTCACTCCTGCAGAGTGCAAACTTCTCCACATCCCTACCTTTGGGAATAATCTGTCTTTTGCTTCTAAAACGCGTCGCGACGAGAGACGCACGTATCTCCTGCATCAACAGATCGCAATGTCGAATCCGGCGAGGCATGTCTCATAAATTATGCGCTCCCCGAGCTTTTGATAAGCTAATAGACGTCTGAGTGGAGGCAAATTGATGCCGCGCTCATGTGATTCAGACAGTCAGACACGATTCGCTATTGATTAATGTTTAGCGGGGGCTGAACGGTGGCCTATCTTGAACATCACACTCCTGTTTATACGACAGAGCGGTTTCCTCTCTATTGTTCATTATTCATTAGTCATCTGGACTGCCTGTGGGACTCCCTCCCATCTGCTACGGCTCCATTTCCATATGCCTGGCTCGACCAAGCGAGGTATACATCTGATATGGAGAGAGAGAGAGAGGGAGAGAGAGAGAGAGAGAGAGAGAGAGAGAGAGAGAGAGGGGAGGGTTTAAACTCATCTCTTTCTGCTTCCTTCATCTCTCTTTCAAAAGGTAATGCATTCATTGATGTTATCATTGGGGGGAATGGATGAAATGATAAAAATGGTAATAAATTGCTGCTTTGAAAAGAGACAGCACAGTACTGGGACACAACAGGACTGGTGTGGGAAGAAAGAAGTGTGTTTGAGTGCTGCGGGTGGGCGGCAGGGGAGGGAATTAAAAAAAAAAAAAAAGAAATGCATAATTAGGAGTTGGCCGAGCAGTCTGCCTACATGGAAATTCACATTGAATAATTTGACACATAAAGATTAAAAAAAAAAAATAAAAAAAAAAGTTTTGTAATTTTGCAGCACTACCTGCTAAAAAGCTCGTCCTCTTATCTCACATTTGACTTGGTTTTTATCATTTATTAACACATTTATCTCTACTCAGGTAGCAACAACATGTAGGGGGAAAAAAAACTTAATTAAGACATAAAAAGGAAACAATGGAACCATTTTGTGCTTATTTTCAGGAATCTCTTAATTTGATGTATTCATGCAAAAAATAGAAATCCAGTAATTGAGTTTTCATGTTCCTGCAGGGTTTTTATTGCTTCTTCTAAATTAATGAAATTTTGCACCGGAGGTTCTCAATGTGAAGCTGCTTGATATGTAGACGAGGCCGCGAACGTGTTTGTTTGATACAGGAAATAGATTGAAAAGGTTCAAAATAACACATAGTGTTTTATCTCTTCGAAATGTCTCACCATGTTCTGTAAATAGAAGGTAAAAGTAACACCCTACTTCACATGCAACTGAAAAACTTCCTGCAGTTAAATTTTGAAAGATAAAAAGAGGAAAAAAACATTGATTTTAAAAAACAAGGGACACTGAACTCTACAGGAAACCTGGACGATGATACAACAACCGCTGTGGACGCAGTGTGAATTGACTTTCTAACAGCTCTTAACAGAAACAGGCGTGTGAAAATGGTCACGATGTCTGACACCACAACCGAGGAACTGGGGGGGGGGGGGGGGGGGGGATGCATTCATTTGTTTGTTTATCACCTTTTTTGGGAAGACATGTGTCAAAACAACATGAAGGCAAAGTTTCAGAATGAGAGGAGGAGGCTGAGACAACTGACAGGAAATCTACTTATAGGACATATTATAGCACAATGCACATTGATCAATATTGTTGTAAATGTGCAGGAAGTAGCTCAACGTCTAATTTGCAATTAAGAAGCCTACATTTATTTTTTTCTCTCTAAAGACTATAAAAAACCAGCCTGTTGTGAAGCAGCATTGTCTGTATTTATAGTGTTATTGGTGGAGAAATGATCAGGTTGTTACGATGAAGAAGCTCCAATGCAAAAATCTCACCGAGGACCCCAAAACGCACACTTGGGTGAAATTACATTGACATTTCTAATAGGAATTGACTTGACTTTAAGGTTGTTCTGTTTGTCTTCCTGTGTGATATTGATCTGTACGATACATAGAGGATGTAATCAATCATACGGCCTCGTCATCGGTCATATCAGAGATGGATGACATTGACTGACTGATGCCGGATGTTTAATCAAAGACCAAATTGATCCCAGATATTGTCGTCACCCTCGATGAATTCAGGTTATCAGTCAGATGAGATGATACAAAGCGAGAGAGAGTTTACTTAAGTAAAAGTGCAACACTGCGAAGGATAAATATTATATAACAAGTAAAAGCATTTTAAACATTTAGTAGCAGCAAAGGAAAAGTATTTTACATCTTTTCTTCACCGGTGTTGTTGAGTAAAGCTTCGTCTGCTCTGCTGGTGCGTTCAAAGCCTCTGAAGTCACGAAAAATGATTGATGTGTGTGTGCGTGTGTGTGTAAGTACAAGATAGTGATTTTCCATGAGCTATGGATCATGGGTACAAGTTATGATTGAGTTCACATAATACATAATCCTGTACAGACAAGATATTATCTTTCACGCTTACACATAACCTTACACACATGTGAGATATTCACTTCTTGAACTTACTTAAAATGTATTTAAAAGTAATGAATGATGTCAAAATGGGTTTATTCATCTAAAACTGAGCTAATAACATCATTCGATCATCAAGTATCCAAAAACTGCAGATATGAAATGAGATATAAATGAAAGATTCAGTGTTTTCTATCAAAAAACTTGCTCTTTCACACCATTTTGGGGGATTTTTGTGATTTGAAGCACATCCACAGGATGAGAAAAACCTCTATAAATCTGAAATGTACTGAGTCGTTGAGCCGAAACCATCCAGAGATCCTGAAATATCATCCTTGAAAGCAAAGTAAGCTGAAACTACAGATGTCAGATAATTTCTCTCTGGAAAAATACTAAATTATAAAGTCACAAGTACCTCAAAACCTCACAGTACAATATTTGACTCATTGTTAATTATTACGTCTCACGTTTGGACCTAAACAATCACCAAACTAAAATACAAAGTCTCAGTTTGACCTCACTTCATTCAGTCAGACACCTGAAGTGGACACCTGGGGATCAGACACCTCGCCGGCTTGTAAAGAACATGAGTGGATTATCAGGAACGGTAATCTCATGTCATCCTGTCATAGTAAAAAGCACTGGACTGGGCTTAGCAGTGTGTGTGTGTGTGTGTGTGTGTTGGGCCCTGAGGGGTAGGGCTGTCAGTAATGTGAGACCAGGCCTGTGTTGATGGTCGAGGGGGTCCATCTCTGGAAGGTCGATGAGAACACTAAACACGGTTCTCCTCTTCCTCACTGCGTCAGGGAAATTCAAAACCTCACTGGAGTGGCAGAGGACACATTAGCACGCACGACAAACTGAGGCCGGACCGATTTATCCAACTGATCCAGGACTTTTTATTCGCTATCAGATATCAGTCCGTCAGTGCGAAGGCGGAAAAAGTTTGAAAAACCTGCATAGGCTGTTTTCTGCTTTGAACTTTTCTGATTAGTTTCTTCTTTGTCAGATGACATCGCGATCTCTCACAGACTTTCCCCGACTTTAAATAAAAGGCTGAATGTAAAGCAGTTTTTAGTGTTAAGATAAGATAATTTTACCTCTGTGGATTCAGTCAAATGTCAAAGCAGCAAGAACTAAAAAACAAATGCACAGTATAGATAAATAACCTCATAAACTAGAACACTATATACATCATTAATAGCAAATACAAAAGCAATGATTGTGTTCTAAAGGTTGTTTCAGAGTATTTTTCTGCCTAAAAAGAATAAATTTGAGATTTCATATGACACAATTATTTTCTCAGCATCTAAAAGAGATATTTCTTTGATTAATAGTGACTAGTGAGTGTTTTGTTTATGTGTTTAAAATCACATTCAAACCAAATGAGATTCAGAAAACAAATAGTAAATGATTGTTGTCAAGTCATCCATCCATCATCATGCAGACTGTAACGTACATTTACTCTGTGTTTAAGTACAAATACTGTACTTTTTCAGCTACTTTATACTTCTATGACAGTAAACTGAATATCTTTGGGTTGTGGACTGTTGGTCGGGACAAAACAAGACATTTGAGGATGTTGTTTTGGGAAACAGTGATCACCATTTGTCACCATTTTCGCACATTTTATAGACCAAATGACAAATTGACTAATCAAGAAAACAACCAACAGATTAACTGATAATGAAAATAATTGTTAGTTGCAGTCCTACTTTTTACTCCAGAGCATTTCTATGACAGCTGTAGTTACTATTTACAGTATATATTGTGATTTTTGATTTAAAACATATGATATGATCAGTTGCAACTTTGCAAGAGTTTTAAGTATTTGAAATGAGCTGAACTTCAACCATCTGCAACATGAAAATGTGATATTTGATATGTAGCATATATGATGTACTCTGCATAATGAGAAACTTGAACTTCTGATACAGATGTTGACATTAAATTTACTTGTAATGGAGTATTTTTATTGTGTTTTTTTCTGTTTACTACTTTTACTGAAGTGAAGGATCTGAATACTTCTTTAATTATTTCTTTATCTCTCTTTCATTCTTTCTCTTTGTTGCGCAAACATCTTAATTCCTCTTAATTGTTCTCTTGTATTTCATGTTCTCATGTTATTCTGCACAGTGAGGAATCTGCCCAGATGTTCAATGCAAGGCGCTGCAATTATCATGCTCTATTTGTGTGCACATGTGTACGCATACAGTATTTGCACCCAGTGTGCATCTTTTGTCAAGAAAAAAATATATATATATACACATAGTGGCTGATTCTCCACCTGATAATTAAAAGTATTTTTATTTCAAATTAAAATTAAATGTTGAACTTTTGGCTTTACAGTGTTGCGGTTATTCTGTTCTCAAATAGCTGACTCACTTCCTGTTGTGTCTCCATTGTGTATCAACTGCTGCACCGCCATGTCAAACTTCAGTTATGCATCAGACCTCTGCACCGCAGCTACGCAAAGGTGTGTGTGTGTGTGTGTGTGTTGTAGTCAGGTAGAGGGAGTGTATGTGTTTCCTTTCCAGTTTTTTTAATTTTTTTATTTGAAGGCTTCTTCTTTCTTTATACTGTAAAGAAACACTCAGCGGTCCTTTTATAATAATCCATGTGCTGGTATGCAATATGAATGTGCAGAGGAGAGGGGGTGTGTGTGTGTGTGTGTGTGTGTGAAGGATGGCTAGGAGGAGGGGAAGGTAGTGGTGGTGGTGGGGGGGCTTTCTCTTGGTTCTTGCAGCAGCTGGTTGGCTGCTGGGCTGGTTTCCATGGTAACGTGTGTAAAAGAGTACAGGCTCCGTCCCTCAGTCCCGTATCGATGCTCTGTACAAAAGAATACCGTTTTACAATTACATGCCCTCCACTCATCCTGTCTCTCTCTCTCTCTGTTTGTCTTTAATCCTTCGCTTAACTCAAAATGAGTCAGTTTTTTTTATGAGCATGTTGCTTTTAAAAAAAAAAAAGACGTCTGATTGGAAATGAAATATTTAAATGTGAGTTTTATTAATAGACAATACACAGACTCTCGTCAGAAAAAATCTTAATCAGAGTGCGAGACTGATCTCCTCGTCCAAATGCATATTCTGCACACAAAGGATAACTGATTAGAGAAAAAAATAAAAGCTTTGCTGGATTTGCTGCTGTTCATATTCAGCTTGTGCAGGAGGATTAATTCAGTACAGGGAAAACCCAGCGAAAGACTCAGTTAACTTGTGGTTCTGCTCACAAAAATAAAACTGATCACCGAGGGACTCTTAGAGGAAATGATATCAAGTCACCATCAGACCTGCAGCCGGAGTAATATTTGCTCTGTTGACAAAGCCGAGAGTTTGATTGTGCTCAGTGTGTTGACTGACCTTTTCACACGTCCTGCTTTATGAACGTGTGCTGCGCAGATAAGCTTAACATTTAACTCTAGCCAAACTTTTACTACATACAGTATAGAAGTCTGAACTACAAGGAAATATGAGTAAAATGATGCAAAAGACACATATAGATTTACTGTGTTAAGAGTGTGTTGAAACTCTAATGAAGTGTCAAAAAATATGAAAGAAACTGGTCTCAAATGTATGATATATATGGTCTTAAATGTATGATATACTGGGAGGTTTTCTTGGTTTTTCAGGATGGCAACTGGTCTTTAGTTTGCTAAATTGGTAGCCGACTGAACCCAAAAGGTTTCCTAAAAGGTAAGATGAAAGCTTGAAGGTAGAACAGTTCAAATAAATGAAGTTGTTGTTGTCACCTTTGAGCAACCTCGACCCTGCACGTAGCAGTTTGGTTTTGGCAGGAAATCTGCTGGATTTTTTCACATTACGAAACAAAAAAAAAAAAAGGTGCTGATCTTTGCAAACAGACCTAAAAATCTGTTGATGTTTGGAAGAAGCTAGAAGGAGTGAAAGACTTGGAGGAGGAATAAAGAGTTTGTGAAATACACTATTATTATAAATAAACTATTACTGGCACAAAGCAGTAAGGTTCCCTAAGGTTTTAGGGAAGTTATTCTTTGCCTGTTTAAAGGGAAACATGTTTTGTAAGTATGTAATGCTGCCTGCAAGATTTTTCTTCAACAGATGTACCATTGTATTGATATTATATAGTAGATATAAGCAATACATACTGCCAACATTATTCAGACCTGTGATATCTGCATGAAGCCAAAACCACCAACAAAAAACATTATTTTAAAACTTCCACTATAATGGCTAAAAGCTTTCAATTCAAAACAGATTATCTCAGCTCATGGTTAGTTTGGAAACTTAAATAGTTGAGTTTCAACCGCATTTTCTATTACATGATGGGATGTTAATCAACAATAATGGTTGTGCAGTTTAAGGAAGTACTGTTCTGTTCACAGCTGCAATATAGCTCCCCCATTAAACACAGTTCACTAGAGGTTAGTACAGGACAATAGAGCACAGTAGAGGACAGTAGAGGACAGTACTGCACTGAACAGTACACCATAACACAGGATGAGAGAATGCAAGGAGAGGACACAACAGTACAGTAAAGGACAGTATAAGATGGCAGAAGACAGTAAAGGACCATACAGTAGAAGACAGTAAAGGACATTTCACTAGAAGACAGTAGGGGGTAGAAAAGAAGAAGGCAACACAGGGCAGTAAAGGGAAGTACAGTAGAAGCCACTAAAGGACAGTACAGTGGAGGACAATAAAGGACGGTACAGTACAAGACAGTAAAGGGCAGTACAATAGAAGACAGTAAAGGGCAGAACAGTAGAAGACAATAAAGGACAGTACAGTAGAAGACAGTAAAGAGCAGAACAGTAGAAGACAATAAAGGACAGTACAGTAGAAGACAAAGGGCAGTACAGTAGAAGACAGTAAGGACAGTACAGTAGAAGACAGTAAGGACAGTACAGTAGAAGACAGTAAAGGACAGTACAGTAGAAGACAATAAAGGGCAGTACAGTAGAAGACAGTAAGGGCAGTACAGTAGAAGACAATAAAGGGCAGTACAGTAGAAGACAATAAAGGACAGCACAGTAGAAGACAGTAAAGAACAGTTCACTAGAAGACAGTAGAGAGAAGTAAAGCAGAAGACAACACAGGACAGTAAAGGACAGTAGAGCAAAAAATATTATAGGACAGAATAGTAGAAGGTGGTAACAGACAGTACAGTAGAAGACAAAGGTCAGTACAGTAGAAGCCAGTAAAGAATAGTACTGTAGAAAACTTCACAGTATAGTAAAGGACAGTAGATCAAAAAATATTAAAGGACAGTACAGTAGAAGACAATAAAGGACAGTTCACTAGAAGACATTAAAGGACAGTACAGTAGAAGACAACAAAGGGCAGTAAAGGACACTACAGTAGAAGCCAGTAAAGAATAGTAATGTAGAAGACAGTACAGCATAATAAAGTACAGTAGAGCAAAACATATTAAAGGACAGAACAGTAAAATATGGTAAGTAAAGGACAGTACAGTAGAAGAGAGTAAAAAAAAACAGTACAGCAGAAGACAGTACAGTACAGTAAAGGACAGAAGTAGAATAGTAGAGGACGGTAAGTAAATGACAGTATAACACTGCAGAAGACGGTAAAGAATAGTACAGTAGAAGACAGTAAAGGACAGTATAGTAGAAGATAGTAAAGGACAGTACAGTAACAGAACATAATAAAGGAAAATGTTAAAGGCCAGTAAAGGGGTCTAAAGTTAAAGGATGTCGAATGTTGTACAGATTGTAATTTGAGGCAAATGTGTGATTCCTGATATTTGGCCATAAACATAAAGTTTGACTTGACTTGAAGGGTCAGAGCAGTACAGTAGAACAGAGTAAAGTACAGTACAGTATAATAAACAACAGTACTGTACAGTAGAAGAGAGTAAAGTACAGTATAATAAACGACAGAACTGTACAGTAGAAGAGAGTAAAGTACAGTACAGTATAATAAACGACAGTACTGTACAGCAGAAGAGAGTAAAGTACAGTACAGTATAATAAACGACAGTACTGTACAGTAGAAGAGAGTAAAGTACAGTATAATAAACGACAGTAGTGTACAGTAGAAGAGAGTAAAGTACAGTACAGTATAATAAACGACAATACTGTACAGTAGAAGAGAGTAAAGTACAGTATAATAAACTACAGTAGTGTACAGTAGAACAGAGTGAAGTACAGTACAGTACAATAAACGGCAGTACTGTACAGTAGAAGAGAGTAAAGTACAGTACAGTATAATAAATGACAGTACTGTACAGTAGAAGAGAGTAAAGTACAGTATAATAAATGACAGTAGTGTACAGTAGAACAGGGTGAAGTACAGTACAATAAACGGCAGTGAAGTACAGTACAGTATAATAAACGACAGTAGTGTACAGTAGAAGAGAGTAAAGTACAGTACAGTATAATAAACAACAGTAGTGTACAGTAGAAGAGAGTAAAGTACAGTACAGTATAATAAACGACAGTAGTGTGCAGTAGAAGAGAGTAAAGTTCAGTATAGTAAACAACAGTAGTGTACAGTAGAAGAGAGTAAAGTACAGTACAGTATAATAAACGACAGTAGTGTGCAGTAGAAGAGAGTAAAGTACAGTATAGTAAACAACAGTAGTGTACAGTAGAAGAGAGTATTGTGAGACGCCCTGTTAACTAGTTAACATTTCAACGTCTTTGGTTCGATTCCAGCTACAGACGTTTTATGCATGTCATACTCCTCGAGCCTCTTTCCCAACACTTCCTGTCTATCTCTGCACTGTCAATTACCAAGTAAAGGCAAAAATAGAAAAAAAAAATCTTTCAAAAACAAAAAAAAGGAACTTACACTAACAGTACAAGACAGTAAAGACAAGTAGAACACAATACAGCAGTAGAGAAGAGCTCAGCACTGTCAGCATCTGGGTTTCATCAATTCTGCTTAATTTATAACGAGAATATCATAAAACTGCTCAGTGGGAACTTTTAATTAGTATTTATGATCGTTTCCTCTGTGTGTCTCTACTATGTGGTGGCAGTTACACTCACAGAAAAACCCTTAAAAGGAGCTAAAAAAACTGAACATTTGAGTGAAGGAAGTGTGACCTCATCGACACAGTTCACACACACATTCTTCCACATCCTGCTTTTTTTTTTCTTTTCTTTTTTTTTTTTTTTTTAATTTTGAGTTAATATTTAAAAAGTCAGAAACTTTAAAAGAGGAGTATGGGTGAACACAGTTGGCAGGCAGGCATCTGCTGTGTTATCTAATCTCCTGATTTGTGATTGGCTGTGGAGGCAGACTGCTCCCTCTGCCTCTGAACAGGATGGATGAATAAATGGATAGATGAGGGAGGGATGAGCGACTGACTACTGAGAAAACTAGTTCCAGGCTTTTACTAGGTATACAGATTATATGTCATATTATAAACATAAATTAGATTACTTTTTCCAGGATTTACTGCTTTATCCAACATCATCCATCTAGTGGTATTTGCCTGCATGCTGCAAACACAAATTACATGAACACTGGCACCTCCTGGTGGAGAAAATAAAAACTACTGCGTCTATTATGCACTCAACACTTTAGTCCTCTTTTGTAATGCTGCAGAAAATCTCCATGTCCAATTTTCTTGAAAAAAAAGAGAAAAATCTGCTGATTATTAAGCCTGTTTTCAACTAGTTTCAAGCATTTTCTGTAATAAAGCATCATATTCTTGATATTTGTGCCTTATTACAGGATGTTTTGTGTTCAAAAAGTTGATTTTTTTGTGTCCAGAAACAACAGAAAAACAAAAACTTGCAATGGAAACATGTGATTTTATATCAAATCACAGAGTTTTTTTTTGTTGTTGGTTATGAGGCCTGATGACATGTGACGATAGTTGTTTATTTATTTATTGCAGCGTTGTACATGTGTGTTGTGTAATATATTATGAAACGCTCTTTAAAAGAAAGAAACCCTTGATTGCTCTCGTAATACAAATCCCTAAATCATGAGTAGAATACAGTTTAAAGCAATGACACAACAGTAACTTTGTGGTGTTTATAATGACCCGTTTTTCTTGAGAAAAGTATTGATTTAAGTCATTTTTGAGTCTGCAGTTTGTAATATTGCACCGGATTGCACAATACTGCAAGATGTTAATGTTACCCACTCATTTTGTTTGATGAGTCAGTGCGAACAGTCGTCTTCTGATGAAAAAAAATGTCAGATTTCCCCTCAAAAGGAAGTACGATAATACGTTATTTATAACTCAGTAGTGGGTTTTGACCCTGCAGTCTGCTCCCAGCAAGCATCAACTTCATCTTGAGAGATGAATGTCATGAATACCAAAACCCGTCACATGACCGGGCATCCAAAAGCAGAGCGGATCCATTTTTATCGCTTTTACATAAAAATGTTACTGTAGATGTTTAGTTACAGTCAGCGGTGGGCGAAGTACTCAGATCCTTTACTTACTGTTGTGTAAAAATACTCTGTTACAAGTAAAAGTCCTGGATTGAAGATGTTACTTAAGTAAAAGTTTAAAAGTATCATCAGCAAAATGTACTTAAAGTATCAAAAGGTAAAGTACTCATTATGCAGACTGTGTTATAGTATTATAGTATATTACATGTATGAGCATTTTAATGTTGTAGTTTATCGATGTGGAGCCAATTTTAGATACTTTGGGTAGATTAATAGTACTGCATCATATTATATTATACATAAGTGTACACTTTATATAGCACCTTAACACAAGCGACAATTTAAACAACAGAATATTAAAATGTATTGTTTTATGTAAAATCTCCATCTGAAAGGTAACTAAAGCTCTCAAATAATTGTAGTGGAGTACAAAGTACAATATTTCCCTCTGAAATGTAGTGGAGTTGAAGTATAAAGTAGCATCAAATGGAAATATTCAAGTAAAGTACCTCAAAGGTGTACTTAAGTACAGTACTTGAGTAAATGTACTCAGTTACTTTCCACCACTGGTTACAGTATAGATGTTTTGTCTTGTATCAGAAACTTTGCCCTGCTTTGCAAGGTGGTCAAACGTCACCTTCTTGAGGATATTAATGATAATAATATCATTGTAATTAACTAATATTATTATAATTATTAATTTTAAGTGTTTTACAGAATAGTATGCTGGTAGTTACATTTTTTGTCGCTTATAAATAAAACCTAAGTCTTTAAGCAAATTATTTAGTTATTTATTTATGCCTATTTAAAACAAAACCAAAAAAAAATATAATGTGAAATAAAGTGCAACCTATGAAACATACACTATATGTCTTAAGGAAATGGATGCAATTTACTTTATTTCTTTGTTGGCTTTCCATTAAATTTGATATGAAATATCAATGCAACACTTACTTAATTAAGGTGATAGACAGGTAACATGCATGTATCATTTGGATTGCCATCCAAGCAATTACATTTACGGTAAATTCGGCATTTACAGATCAACTAAAAAAAGCACATATATTGCACATATATATATATATATACACATAGGTCCAGTAAGTTGTCTCACTACCGCCCTCAACTTACTGGAAAGAGAAGAGCAGGCAGTGAAGTCTGTGCTACTTTTGTTTGACGTGTATGCCGACATTGAAGCTAAAAACAGGCATAACTTCCCATAATTTCACCGTATGTGTCCTTTCATTTCTTCTTTGTCTGCTCGTTTCACAAAGACGTTTCAACTCATATGTGGGTGGATGGCTACATGCTGCGTTCAGCGTCTCCTCGGAAGTTGCAGTACGCGATTTACAAAAAAAAAAAAAAAGTTGTAAATACGTTATTAAAGAAAAATGCATGTTTTAAATTTTAATTTAAGGGGGCATTTATGTGATTTAGCAATCATACGGAATGAGAATGCGCCAGCAGAGGAGGAAAATAAGCTTTAAAAATGCAACAATAGAATGTACTTATAGTTATACATAATGTTAATGCTGCCCACCCCCTTTCAAATGTCACACGTAGGTCGGGAAGAAAAGGAAAATTAAATTTCCCTCTATTATTTTTCTCTTAGCACCAACTTGGGTGGTTCGTGCACGGCTCAACTTATGTTGCAATATTCCGACAGTCTTGAAAGCCTCATGGCTTCTCGGTTAAATGCACCGACTCTGCTCCTCTGCGGACTGTCACACAAATGTTCAGATGGAGAACAGCTTCTGTCCGCGGGCACTGAACTGCAGTTGTCTTCTCCAGGTTGGTACACCTGTTTTCATGATTCACGAGCTAGTTTTACAGAGTTTTTAAAAAGTACTTTCAACTTTTCCTCGCTTTCAACACTATCTGTAAACTAAACGAACACCTTTCACACGTGATGAAAGTGATGCTGACATAAAAGTGAGCAAAACGTCTGCGTGTCTGTGTGACATGCGAAAGTAACCTCTCGTGTGTATTCAGGCCAAGTGTTTGTTTCTATTTGCCTGTTATGCTACAGATTTATAATATTCATGACTGGCTTGAATCTCACTGAGTTGACCAGTAAAACCATTAATAATGATTTTTTTTTAAAAAGTGCCCATATATCCCATATTTAAGTGAAAGTAGCATCACAACAATGTAAAAAAAATGCAAAATGCACATAAAGTACGCAAAGTACTCATTATGCAGCAGAATGGACTCTGTGTGTGTTATATTATGACATAGTACATTAATGGATTATCACTACTGATGCATTAACATGTAAGCAGCACTTTAATGTTGTAGCTAATTCAAGGAAGGGATTTTTCAAACTACCCTACATACACTACTGTGTATGTAGTAACTACAATGAAGCATATTTTATGAATTCATTTATATATCTAGGGCAGCAACTAACAATTATCTTCATTGTTGATTAATCTGCTGATTATTTTCATATCAAATAGTCCATAATATGTCAGAAAATGGTGAAAAAGGCCTGTTTCTTTTCTTAAAGATCATGGTGAAAAAAAAGCTTCAAATCCTCACGTTAGAGAAGCTGCAACCAGCATTTATTTGGCATTTTTGCTTTAAAAAAAAAGACTTATATGCATAACTTGTAGCTGTCAAATAAATGTAGTGGATTTAAATGTATAATATGTCCATCCAGTATGTTATAGTGAACTATAAAGTAGCATACAGTGGAAATACCACTTCAAAATACATTGATTACATCTCGCCACTGCAAATAAACACAACAGACTGTTACAGAAACAATTAAATCTTAACATATTACCTCTTTTCACTGCCCTAAATTTGTTTACCTGTTAAGCTAATTCATTGATGTAAGTTGCGGAGGGTCACAACCTTGTGTTTACTATGTGTTTACCTTTGAATGAGCGACCACTTCAGGGACACTGTGAGTGCTTTGGCGCTTGTCAAAGCCGCAGCTATAGTCAAAGGCTTCTGTCACACACACGGCCCTCCTGTCAATAACAACAAAGATCTCCCCGCCCTCCTCCTCTCTTGGCTACTTCAAAAGGCTCTGGTGCGCGCACACACACAAACACACACACACACACACACCCACTCACACACTGAGCTTTGATGGTGCTCGGTACAGACAGTCAGGTGGGAGGCTCGTTTGACTTTGCCCTGCCTCATCAAAGGTTTGTGAAAGGTCTCTGACGTTGGCACACCAGTACGTGACCTTCCTTGTAATGTGTGTGTGTATATGTGTGTGTGTGTGTGTGTTTGTAGAGGGGTTTTGGTGGCATTTGAGTACCCATGGGTGGTTGCAGTAAAGTGAATATACCGCCTCAGATGGCACCCTGATGCCTGCACACATAAAACAGCACAATAAAGTCTATTTAATCTTTCTGTCGGCCTCACTTAAAAAGATAAATAGCAACCGCAAGAACAGAAAATAGAGATATGACTGACTCTTCTTCTTTGGCCTCAATATAAACTAACAAAAAACAAACTCACATGAATAAAAAAAATGAATATGAGAGCTTGTGTTACGTCCTCAGGTGTGGAAAAGCACTTAAGGCTTCATCAGCAGCTGATTTAAAGTGTTTAAAGCTGCTGTTCAGTCCAACAATCAAAGGCGTCCCAATGTAAAGATTAGCAGCTTGTTTTAACAATGACCCCTGTGTTAGTCGTGTCGAAATCCACTTACACCTAGTGTGCGCTTACATTATGAGGAAGAAAGAGGGCATAGACTGTGTAATCCCATTAGGACGTCACCACAGGCCTGATACTTATCATTACATCAGTTCAAAAGCTGCACAACATTCGGCGTCTTTTTCCTTTCACTACTTTTTTTTCACCTGTTTTGCATTCTGTTAAATTTCATGTTAACTCTTCTTAGCATCACGCATCAGAAACTTCCTGGTTAAATCAAACCTGCAAAAGAAAGCAGATGTAAGTTCATTTAAGGATAATTCAGTTATTTTATAACTTGAATCGTACACACGATCACAGCAACATCGCTAGAGCTGCGACGATTAGATGATTAACTGAGGAGTCGATTGATAGAAGATTATTATTATACTGTTTTGATAATAATTAATCGTTTTGAGTCATTTTTTTTAAGACAAAATATCTAAAATGTGAATATTTTCTGGTTTCTTTAGTTTTCTATGACAGTAAACTGACTATCTTTGGGTTATGGATGGATTTTTTACCATTTTTGGACATTTTACAGACCAAACGACTAACTGATTCATCAAGAAAATGATCAACAGATTAATCGATAGTGAAACTAATCCGCCAAACATCGCTACAACAAAGTCAGACAGAGCAAGAAACACGAGAGGTCGTAAACAAACGGAGAAAACGAAGACAAACAGTAAAATCCTTACATTTTAGTCGTGCTTTATTTAGGTTTTACCTCCAAATAAAGTGGTTTAGAACATCTGGATAAACTGCTGGTTTGTTTACAACCTGTATGACTGTCGGACTGCTTGTGTTTCTTGTCCTGTCTTGACTTTTTAGCGACGTTACAGTTTCCACATTATGTCATTATCCAATCATGTCTAAACCTCAGTCCACATCTTTAATATGCAGATTCATATGCAAGGCTTAAGGTCACATGTGTCAGGCTTCGGTATAACGTGCGCTCCCACTTCTGCAAAACATGTGATCGAGCAATTTAATCACAAACGTCAGAATAGGAAGCGTTTTTCTTGAAGATACAATCTGCCAGTTACAGATCATTTAATACAGGAACTAAACAAGAACTAAATCAAGAAGTTGTTAATGTTTTGTGATGATTTTAATGGTTTGTTGACATTGACACAAAATATCGTGTGTGAATTTTTAATGTCAAAGATGATGCTATGGACCTTTAAATCAAGTAATCGGCAGTATTTAGGAAGGTGAGATGATGCTGAAATTGTCTTTTATACAGCAAAAGGGGAAAAAAAACCCACCAATGTATTAATTTAGTATTGATTACCTATTTATTAGCTGCTTTTTACCTTCATGTAGTTGATTCAGCACTAGTCGTTTTTCTTCTACCTGAAATCTCATCACCGTCACAATGATCGACCTGAATACTGTTAACTTTAGTAATCTTTTCTCTGCTCTCTGCCCACCTTTTTCAAAGAGCAGAAGCATGTTTTGTATTTGATGGTGTTTTTTTTCAAATTCTTGTTTGCAACAGCCCCACCTGTGAAGCTTCAAAAACGAAAAAAAAAAAAAAATTTAAAACCGCCCAGAGAGAGAGAGGAAGTGTGGTTACATCGTGACTTAGGCACAGGAAGTTTTACTCATTGTATAACAGGTTCAAACTGCACAAGAGGCTGCAGGTCTGCACATTTTCATAAGTATGAATCTGTGTTGGTAGGAGGGGTGTATGTGTGGGTGTGTGTGGGTGTAAGAGTGTGTGACAATTTTAAAAAAGAAATCAGGATAAGTATCAGTCTGTGTCTATATGTGCACAATTATATTCTGCAGAAGAGACTGATGCTATTTAAATTTAATGATTGAAATATGTATATAAATATGCAGAAAAAGGTGGTAACTACACATCACAATTTAGCATTTAACTGATACGAGCAGTTTCACATTATATCTGTTTATTTAAATGGGATGTTACTGAGCTTACAGCTGTGTCCCAGTTGTTAACCACAAAGTAACTCTTAATGATGTTTTGGCTATAAATATGTAAGACATTACCAAATGATACTTCAACATGCTAGCAGGCAGACAAAAAAAAAAAGCGCTTGATTTCTGAACATGATGCATCACACAACAGAAATAGAAGAGCTTCTCACAGCTGGAAAAAGTGAATAAGGTGTGAAGGGTTATACGGCGGCTCCGGCAACAGCTCATAAAACAAAAGAGGAACAAAGATGTTGGAAGTAACTAAGTCGATTTATTCCAATACTGTACTTATATACAGTACAACTTTGGTACTTAACCTGATTTATTTCCATTTTGAGAGACTTAACGCTTAAACTCCACATTTCAGGGAGAAATAATGTACTTTTTACATCCATCTAATAGTAGTAGGTATGATTTCACCTGCAAAAACAAACAATTAGATCATAAAATATTGTTATAGTTTAAACTACCCAACAGCATCATAACATACTGTAGTCAGTCTTAATACATCACATTTACATTCATGCCCCTTCATACAGGCCCACATATACATAAATACACATGTACACATTCCCACATACAGTATATACACACACACACACACATATATCTGTCCATAGTGTAGAATCTACAGTACCTAAATATTAAAATACTTAGTTTAACACTGAATTTGAATTTTGGATTGGATTTTCTTATGGATCTACAATAACACGCCGAATCTAGTGGAAAACATGTTCAGTTAAATCACTTATTTCCAACATGTCAAATGTTTGTTTTTGTGGTTTTGTTTTCATTTCGAGTTTCGGTTTTCAGCATTCAGAAGTTGACCAATCAGAGCAGAGTGGGCTGATTGGGAGGGGGGTCTTAAATGGACCTGCATGATACATCCCATTTAAAAACCAAGACAAGTTATGTTACATCAATAAATCATTTAAAACAAAATTATAGACTAACCCAGAAATAAATATCTACACCAAAAAAACCTAAATACAACAACACACGTCTAATTAAAGTGTTTTAAAGTGTTAAAGTAAAATTTCATGAATAACCTGTAACCTTGTACTCTAGATGACCTCGGACTGACCTCTAAAAGTAGGACATCAGTATCAGAAAAGGGGGTTTCTGGCTGCATGAAAGAGGTTAACTTTAATCATATGTACCGTCACTTTGGGACTTTTTACTCAGCCTTTAAAGGCTGCAACAGTTCCAGTTTATTGTCATCTGTTTTGGGATAACTGGACTTCTTGTACCTAAGCACTCAATTAAAAAAACACAAAGACGGTAATTTCACCAGAGAGTTTTAGTGTTGGATACCCTTTCACACTGACAAGAATTAAACTGTACAGGTCATAAAGTTGAGAATAATTCTGATCTTAATCTCCGAATTCTGACTTTAATCTCGGAAATTCTGACTTTAATCCCGGAAATTCTGACTTTAAACTCTGAATTCTGACTTTAATCTCGGAAAGTCTGACTTTAATCTCTGAACTATGACTTTATTCTCAGAATTCTGACATTTCTGAAATTAAACTTAATTATCATATAAACTTAGTCATAGTTTTTTTCTCAGAATTCTGACTTTAAATTTAGAACTCAAATACATGTTTAAAATATGGCCCTAATCCTCTTCCGTAATGAATACTCTTTGGAGCACAAAATATTGGTTTAAATGTCACCTACTGTCTACTTTTCTATGTCTGTCTCTCCACATGACACCACTGACTCGGGGTCATTGAGGGTCACCATAAAAAAGGTGACATGTGCAGGGTTCGACAATGACCATGATGAGTATTGCGGACTAAGGCACATGCGGTCGTTTATTCCTGATCTGCGTTTAGTATTTCAGCTCTATTAATAGTCACCTCTCCAGCCACTGGGATTCACACACACACACACAAACGCACAGCAGCGCACACAGCCCTCCGGCAGGACTCAAATATCACATCGACCGTCACTAAGTCGAAGACTCTGCTATCAGGTCTGCTGCAGTAGAAGCGGCAGGAGTTTATTTTTCTGGTTGATCGCATAAAGCAAGTTGGAGAGATTTTTTAGATTGTTTTGTTTTTAAAAGATGCTAAAAGCTGAATGTGACAGCTGGTGTTTACAAGTCCCGAAGGTATGGCTGATTTTATTTTTGTTGTGCTGAGGTTCAGAGTCTCCTTCTGTCCCCACAAAATAGACACTTAGCTTAAATTTTTTCTTGTCCAGGGACTCCATACGAGGAGGTTTTTTGTTGTTGATTTAGTTTTAAACCTTGCCAGCTGGAGCAGACAGAGTTTTGAGTTTGCAAGGAAACTCGCTCTCAGCATGCTCTTGTGGTTATGGTGTCACGGGTGATGAAATATCTCTCTTTTTCTTTATCTCTGTCTCTTCCTCTCACAGGTTGTTTAAGGCGTCAAGGGCGGAAAACAGCAAGCCTCCTCCCCTACTAGCCCTTCTTTCCTCTGGAGGAAAAAGGGGCAGTTGGCGTGTACTGCGGTGGAGGAAAGGAGGTGTTAGCGGTGGTGACAGTGACACCGGGGCTATCTCCGAAAATCTGAGAAATCTCATCTTGTGAATCTACTTCACAAAGAGGCATCATCGGGAGGTTTTCTGGATTTTGTTTGGATATTTGCGTGGGGCTCTGAGAGTGAAAACCTAGAGCCATGTCACCTTTCCTGCGGATTGGTTTCTCCAACTTCGAGATGGATCCGGGTTTGGCCTACCATGAAGAGGTGCTGAACCCCTACTGTGCTGTCTACATGAAGGAGGCCATCGACACAGGTTAGTGATTGTTTGGGTTGGTTAGATTAGTGGTTTTACTGATTAGGGCTGCAGCTAATGATTATCTATCAATTCAAAATTGTATCTATAACATATCAGTAAACAGAGAAAATGCCCATCACAGCTCACGGTGTCGTCTTTGAATCTCAATATCCTTAAAGATGTTCAGTTTACATTGATATAAAACAGAAAAGAACAACAAATCATCAAATTTGAGAAGCTGCAAACATTGAATGTTTGGTGTTTTCTCTAGCCAACTGACTTTAATGATCAATCAATCAGAATTGTTGGTGACTGACTTTCTGTCGGTCGACTCATCCATTAACTGACTAATTGTTTCCACACAACCAGTGATATCACGAGAGTTAAACCAGTATCTCAGCCTTTGTTGGCCTTTTATTGACAATCACATGTGGTTGTTGGGTTACTGTCATCCAGTTCTAATGTGGTGATAATTGATAACGTGTTTCCAATACATGCTTAGGGCAGAAATGATCAATACGGTGCTCTGACTGTGTAGGAGAAAACTGAATGAATTAAATGTGGCATCTCTATACTTAAACACCAACACATGTTGATGAATATGTTTCTGTGAATATGTGAGGCGTCTCATGGTTTAAACTATTCAACATTCAATAGAAGGTGAATCAGCAGCTATTTTGGTAATTAATCGTTTGAGTCACCTTTCAAGCGAAAATCACAAACATTCATTCATTGGTCTCAACTTTTAAAATGTGATGTTTTGCTGCTTTTCTTTGTTTTATATTATAGTAAACGTCATATTTTGGGGTTTTGGACTGTTGGTCAGACAAAACAAGCTATTTGAATATGACACATTGGGTTCTGGGAATTCTGATTGTGGTATTTTTCCACAATTTCTATGATCAGTTGTTGGAGAAAATAATCAATAGCTGCTAGTTTAAACTGATGAAGACAAAGAATACCGTTTCATGTGGCAATACGGTTAATTTGTAACACTTTGGGCATCAAAATGGACAAACATAAAACAACAAATCCTACTAATTTCTACTAGTTTTAACACACTGATAACACACACACACACACACTTGTAATTCAACCCTAAATTTCAGTTCATGGAAACTTTTACATTTGTTCTTGTGAGCAACATATGATCACTGGGTCTTTCCTAGAAAAAAGAAATTCTTCAGTCACTCAGGAAATGATGCATTGTATGCTCAGTAAAGCAACAACTGGGGGTGTTGGGAATAAATATAGAAATGTAGAAGTACTATCTTTATTTTTGGAGTATGTCTGACAGTATGTCAGTAACAAATGCTAATAAAACAGGGGTTTGCAACAGTTGTGCAACAGCACTCTGCTTTAAATGTTGTCTTAGAATCAGCTATTTTCACTTTCACTTTTAAAGAACTTCAATGCTGATAGTCGTACTGTTGTAGTAGCTGTTCAAATTGGCTCCATACAGCTCGACTATTAGATGTTGAGAAATTCAGTACAGCATATGTGAGTGTTTCCATTACATGTAATTTTTTTTTTTTTTTTTTTTTTGAATCAGCCTAAATATCCCTCAGTTTCTGCATTGCGGTTGTTGATTCACGTCCAATGTCACAACTTTGGGCAACTTCCCAGCTTGATAATGGACTCACACCAGATATCTTTGCTCTGCATCTGGCTATCTTTAACCACTGGTGAATATGAGTGCAGGATAGAGATAGAAACAGTGTCACTGTGAGGAAAGAGGGGGGCTCTGATGTTTCTTTTCCTCTTCTGTAAACCACCAGACTGGTGCTACGAGGGAGCAGAATGTGTGTGTTTCAAATTTGTTCGTTTTATTTTACTTTACCTCTGTTAAAAATCTTTTTCAAGCCTGAATGAGCAACAAAACACTGGAGACATTACTATTATAAGTTGATATGTTCACATTGAAACTGTCTTGATTCATACATGCATTAAATGTCTCCAAACAATTTTTAAGTGAAAATTTACAAACAACACTATATTTTCCCTCCTTTCTCCTTAATAGCACATAACTGTTCATCACATAAGATAAGCTTTGGTTGTTTCAGTGTTTATGATGGACACGATGCTCAGTGGTACCATGCTGAGCTTGTGAAATTAAGACCTGATGATGAGAATCTCTCAGGCTGGTAAAAACATTTTTAATAAAAAAAAAAAAAAGGATATATAACTCCCATCAGGCACTTTGGCTCAGAGGGGCTAATTTCATCTTCAAAGGAAAAGCTGTTTAAGAAGGCTTTCCATTACTACATTACATTTATTTGTAGTAGTCTACAAAGTTGAGTGTTCAGGCTCTTTTGGGGGATTTTTCTTTTCGAGTCTGCCAAGCACAAGTCGTATACAGAACTGCAACATTAAAGGCCCGGTGTCATTTCAGTTTCATGGTTTTCGGAGTCAAGACATCAAACTCAACTTGAAGGAAAGTGAAGTAAACCTGCTTTTAGTGTAAATAATTTTATTTTGTTGTTAATCAGTTGTCTGGTCTACAAAATAATCTAACATACATACTGGTACTGTATAAAATGCCAAAAAAGCAGCAATTCCCATTATATATTAAGGTATCTAGCAGTTAATGTTTCACCACAGAGATTTTACAAGTGTTAGTAATTATAATAGTGATATTTATGACATTCACTAGTCATTTTGCTTCATCACTATCAGCTGTGGGGTCACGTGATGGTTATTTACACATCAATAAAATGTGGAGCATTGCATTGTGGGATTGTTGGCAGAAAGTAGTGTACATGCCATGGGCTTATTTCATGCTGTTAGGAAATTTATGAGGGCATTATACAGTGGATATATTTACACACTCAGCATTCAGACACTCAAATAAAATGGCAGAAAGTAAATGTAGCACACTATATCGTAAATAGAGGGTGATTTCGACACAGCCATAGTCTTTGTTTGAGGAGGCCTTTTTTGTCAAATGTTGGCAAGGCCAATATTTCAGATGGCATTTTCTTATTGCAGAAATCTGTGTTATGTTGGCTGATAAGTAACAAGAAATTGCAGTTTAGAAATATCAAAGACAGTAAACAGATTTTACAGTCACAATTACATGCTGTATTTCGTCCACCAAAGAGCAAGTTTGTTTTTCCAATTGTAAAATGTAACGCTCTGTACATCCTTATCAAATATGTTGATATATCATTATATATCATTTTTCAAACTCTCAAATATTGTTATTGACTTCAAAAATGCAGCATTGGTTGATGTGTGCTAATTGACGGCTTGTTTTCCTGACATCAAGACATCTTCCTGCACCAACAGATAAAAACGCTACATTCATGAAACATAGTGATGGATGGATACAGCTGTACATTGTTAATTGTACAGACTGTAGACGTACAGTCATAACTTAGACATATTTCCGAGATTGTGATTATGAAAATGCTGCTAGCAACACCTACGGGAGCCACAGGACTGACTGAAAATGACACCTGAGAGACGAAAACTTAGCTTGTTCCTGATGAGTTAGGCCGGGCAAAACAAATAGAAATGAGCTGACATGATACACAAACAATGAATAACTCAACTCAGTCCTGATTATCAGGTCACTGTAGCTGAACAAACAGTAACACAATCCTGTACATCAGCTCGTGCACTACAAGTAACGACGAATGTGTTTGTAACTGCTCATGTGTTTAACAGTTTCCTTTTTTTGTTCCTGCTCCCGTGTTGATGGAAAATCTTGTTAGACAGCTTGTCACAGTCAAACAGAGGGCCACTCTTGTTTAAGTTCCACTTTTATAATTGTATTCAAATTAAGCAAAAAAAAAAAATGCTGAGTAAAGGTTTTTCCAACTCAAATGCTGCTGATAGGATTGCTTTTTGTTTAGTAACTGGAGGCAATGTTTATATGTCTATATTTATATCTAAACTGGTTTAAAACTGCAATAACTAATGCAAAAATATCTTTTGATAACATCTTTAGTGCGTAAAAAAGGAAAGAACAGAGACACACGAGAGTACACCCAACCCTAAATGCCACCTGTGTACTTTTTCACAGAATAACACAGGAACTGAGTACTGAGCACTTGCTAAAACCAAAACATGCCACCTCTAACTCTGCACAACGTAGCTAGGAAACGTCTTAAAAAAAAAAAAAACCTCACAAGTCTGGTGTGGCCTGTGCGTCTGGGGAGAAACGGACATATTTTCGTCTGTGGGTGCTTTAATCGGCACATACAGCAGCTGGCAGAGCCGATGGACAGGCAGGCGATGAGCCCATGATGGAGAAGAAGATCACTTTGGGAGTAAAAAGCTTAGTGGGCTTTATTGTTGAAACAGCATGATGGCATGTGGCTGTTATGTAAGTGGATATATGGGATGTTATTGCAGAGAAAAATCAGCAGATGTCAATTATGAAAGCCAGTAGGGTTTTTTTTTTTTTGTCCTGCTAATGTGACCATGAGATGATAATCATAAAGATCTGCTGGCCAGGTGGTCAAATATTTAGTCTGTATGTTCAAAATCCTGCAATGAATACCTAATGTATTAACAACAACAGATGAGAAAAATATCTAAAGCTTGACCATGAACATGATATACTATTAACATACTTTAACTGAGACGAACGATAGATATCAGCTTCAGATGACAGCTTGGTGCCGTTAAAGAGCATCTAATCCCCTGCGAGGGATACACTATACATTCATCCTATTTGTCCAGATTAATTCCTGGTGTTGGTTTTCCAACACAGGCAGGAAATCTTCTCCATCATCCGGATGTTATTTATCAGGATAAGGCCAGAGATATTGTACATTTTTGTTGGTGTCAACAAATCTCATGAAACCTGTAAAACCATCAATATGACGGTCCGTCTCTCAGTACTTTACAACCTCTCTAACCAGGCCCGCTGTTTCTTAAAAAACAGGTCATGAATGTATGGTTTCATTTTTACAGAATACCATACCGTAAGCATCTTCTATAAATGACGAATGAGCACTCTTCAGTTCAGATAAAAATGGAAACAGCAGTAGTGGTCTTGGCACTATTTATATACCCCACCAGAAGCTGAGAAGATATTTAATGTGATGACGCAGAGGGTTTCTAGGTATTGAAGTGAAAGTCAAAGTGAAAACTGCCCTGTGTGTGGCTTTAGTTTCATCTTCGCCTGTAGCAAGTAAAGAGCCTGCCAATATACGAGTGTCTTTTCTCATTATTGCATGTGTTTTTCTCTCCAGAGAAAGGCCAAGTGTACAAGCAGAAGAAGCCCACCATGTACCCGCCGTGGAGCACCACGTTCGATGCCCATGTGCACCGTGGTCGTATCATGCACGTGATGGTGAAGGACCGGACGGCGGAGCTTAAGTCCGAAGCCACGGTGGCTCTGGACTCGCTGGCGACACGTTGCAAGAAGGAGAACGGCAAGCTGGAGATCTGGGTTAGTGCAGTACTAACCGGCTGTTTGGATACTTTGGCGATATCCAGATGGTCTGACTCACTTTAAGGTTAAAATGTTTAAAGTGATAATCCTCCTCTTAGCCATTAAAAAGACAGCAGTGTCCCTATTTTTGGTGCTGAGCATCATCACCTGCACCCCGAAGATGATATAACAGGATCTGATGTAGACCAGATATGAGTTTACATCACTGTAAACCAGAATCTTGTGATTTTTTTATGTAATTATTACAATAAAACAGGAGTTATATAATGTGATTGTGAAATAATTACTACATAATCATGAAAAACAAAGTTTGTGATGATGAGATTACAAAATAATTATTTTTTAATCACAACGTTATTATGAAGGATTACAAGAAATTTACATCGGCTATGTAAAGATCAATAATTACAAGACCACAAGTCATAAAAGTGATTATCAGACCTTCAAACTCATTGTCTTTGGGATTAAATTTGATGTTTTGAATAAAATACATGAAACCCGTGTTAGCTTACAAGTCACCAACAACATTAAGAAAACAAAACCTTCATCTTAAAGTGCACAAGAATGCCTCACTTACATGTTAAGATTGTAAAAATTGGAATATCCTGGTGACCTGCATAGAGGTTTAACATCTAGACCATATTACAAGTAATCCTCCCTCTCTCTATATACTCTAATTTCCTGTTATCTCATTATTGTATGTCATTTAATAGAGGCAACGATGCCCTAAAAAGCATATAAAAGCACTTACAATTTTGTAAATATTTAATAACGGCGGGATGCCAACGGACCCTCCTACAGAACTATCAGATCTTGACACATTTTTCATTCCTCCTGAATTAAATCCACATTATATTAAGGTCATGGAGGCTATCACTGCTCATGCTGATTAAACTGTTCTTCCTTAATATATTTCACATTAACATAAAGAGTTTTTTTCCTCTAGAAAGACTTGTCTCTCCTACCAAACAATGGATGAAACAAATCAAATACATACTGGGAGTGAATTTCCTCCCCAGTATGATTTGTATGAGCCAGCCAGTCTGCCGCTCTCCGTCATACAGTGAATGCATCATCATCTTGAACTCACATCCTTCCCTTTTCTTTCTAAATGCTTTTTAAAATGAGTTTCTCAGTAATTTCTTACATCATTCTGCTTTTTATTTATGTCTCAGCTGGACCTGAAGCCACAGGGACGCCTGCTGATGGAGGCCAGATATTACCTGGAGAAAAGCGGTGAGTGGTTTAAACCTTCGTAACTTAACCTGCTGCCAGTTATAGTTATATAAATCCATATTATACTGTGACACACAGGGCTTCTCAGTTACCAAGAATAAAAAGATCTTTGAAGTGAAAGTCAGAGATAATGATGTGTTACTGTGTTGTTAAGATTATTAAAAAATGTATTTAGCTCATCTTTTATATTTCTGCATCTCCAGGAGATTATTTGTCTACCACCAAACCCTGTTTCATTTATTCCAATCTGTTGCTGCCAAAAATGGGAAATTGCATCACTTACTGCGCAACGTAGTATATTTTCTGGCAAAAGTTGTCAAAATCTGCCAGATTATTATGTTACAGAAAGTCATGACAGAGAGCGAAAAAACATTTATACTGTAAGTTTAGCCACTTTCAGTCCTTTCTTCTTCAATTTATTTTCTTTTAATTGCTTTTCTACCTTGTAACGTGGGATATTCTTGGATTTTTTATTATCTATGGGGTTGAAAAGTTCAAATACTGCATAAAGATGATGAATATAATTATAAAATACTTGCTGTAATTAGTTTCTATCCTAAACTGTTGGTGCAGCCCTTCAAAATCCTGTATTGCTGGCGGCCTTGTTTGTTTTAATGAGCCTTAATCTTCCCTTCCTAATTACATTTTCTTAAACTAAAAATAGGAGTTTTGACCCTCTGCCCCCCTGCTGGTGCTAAGTGCTGCAAGTGGATATGTGAGCGCATTGTGTTAGATCCTTTTCACCGGTGCTTTCCTGACATTAACACCGTGCCAAGGGCCTGGCAAGTCACAGAGAGCTAATAACAAAAAAGTCCTCTCATGTTTCTATAAATACACCTAGTAAATAGGAAATCCCTGCTCAGAACAACAGGTGGTACAGCGACTGGTGCACAGAGACAATTTGATCAGTACAACTTCCTCTTTAACACACACATCATATACTGTATATGAACAACTTATCAATATACATCAAACTGTATTACTCCTTTCTAAAGACTAACTAAAGGAATAGTTTTGTGAAATTTGCTTAATTTATTTTCTCTTCAAGAGTTAGATGAGAAGACTGTTTATGCACAGGTTAAACAAATGAGTAACGACACATTAATTAGGGAGCTTTTGATGCAGGCTAGCTGTTTGCACCTGCATCAAGTCTTTATGCAAAACTAGACTTAACACATCCTGACTCCAGCTCTGTACTTAAAGCACTGACATAAGATTGATATTGATCTTCTCATCTCACTAGCTGAAAGAAAGCAATATGTGTATTTCCCAGAATGTTCCTATTCCTATAATTTAATGCAGATGTTACCAACTGGTCAATCAACAAAAAGTTACTTGCCATCAAAAATCATTAAAGTTAAAGCTGCATTTTCTATTGCTATAGTAAACTAGGGCCAGCTATTTACTGGCAACACATTTTTTTTCTTTTTAACACAAACAACTGTCCCATTCCTGCCAGTTGAGATGATATAGATTATCACTTTGATCAAAATGAAACTTCTCGATGTTCAAAAGGTGAGAAATCGAAACTTATGAGTGAAATTCGAACCATCTTCACAGCAGTGAGTGATCACTCTGTCCAGAAAAGGTTGAGCTCATCAGCAAACGTATCTTTTGCATCTATTTTCCTGTTGGTTCTAAAGAGTGTGATGTGTTTTCAGACGCGACAGGGCACACTGAGGGAGACCCGGAGTCCGAACAGGAGAGGGAGGGTCTGTTCGCTCTCCATCACCGACGTGGTGCCATCAAACAGGCCAAAGTTCATGTTGTCAAGTGTCATGAATTCAGTGCAACGTTCTTCCCTCAACCGACCTTCTGCTCTGTGTGCAAAGAGTTTGTCTGGTAAGCAACCGACCGACATATTTTTGAACTGCCATATTAGTCATTTCTTTATGATCATGAGTCATTTCACCTGTTTTTTCTCCACCACAGGGGTCTTAACAAGCAGGGTTATCAGTGCAGACGTAAGTGTCGGATTACTTTCCTGTGAAGTTGTGAATGGCCAAGTTTGATACCATCAAACCACCTCCATCTGTCTCATCCTGTCCTCTTTGTGTCTTTCAGAGTGCAATGCAGCTATCCACAAAAAATGCATAGACAAAGTTATTGCCAAATGCACTGGCTCAGCCATCAATAGCAAAGAAACGATGGTAAGTATTTGCTTCACATTCGTTCTTAGACTCACTGATTCACGTAAAATGCTCTATGACTCTTTCTTCCCAGCAGAGTCAGAAAAATTTAGATGTCGCAACAGTAATACAGTGCTGGAGGTGTAAAAGATTTGTAAACTTGTGGTTATAATGCTTACTAATCAAATAGTCACCTCACACAGAAGTATCATTACGCCAAACATTCTCATCTCGTCTCATTTGCCACTTTTATCTTCTTGCTCGTTTCACTTCCTCCTCAGCCAGATGCCTGCTGAGATCATGTGCATGAAACCATGTTGTAATACATAGCATAAAGTACACACCTGACACCCACTGTTTGGTTCCAGGAAGTGCTTTTACTGCAGTTTACTAAAGCAGGGCTTCCTTGATAAGCTGTGCAACGTGTCTTGTGTGTCTGTTGCAGATCCACAAGGAACGCTTCAAGATCGACATGCCCCACAGGTTCAAAGTCTACAACTACAAAAGCCCTACCTTCTGTGAACACTGTGGGACTCTGCTGTGGGGGCTGGCCAAGCAGGGGCTCAAATGTGAGGGTGAGAGGGGAGAGTTTTACAATTTCTGGGGTTTTATGCATTTTGTGTTTGGAAGACATTTGAGCAAACCAATCAAGGGCTACATAAAAGGCCAATAAAAGATAAACAAGGAGCTTTTTTAACTGTAAAACATGCAAAGATATTCCACAAATATAGACCTGGAAATGTGTATATTGTGTCCCCTTTTAAAGAAGCGAGTGAGTGAAGCACCATAGCCTAAAAGAAACTGTTGCCATGAGGGACAAGCTCTGGATTTTGCTGTCTAAATGCCAGCTCGGCTTATGTGCAAAAAAATAAACACAGCAGATGGCTGCAACCATGTAAAATCACTGGCTCAGAACAGCTACACACAACAAGTATAGTATCAGATATTTTACATATTAGTTAATCGACAATATGACATGATATACTACACCATAAAACAGCTGACACAGCTGCAGATATTGAGACATTTCCGGTGGGCTATCATATTTATTGCATGTGTTAGTCCCTCGACCCAAAACAAACTGCAGCTGCCACAGCTGGAGGCAAATGCAGCATTCCATATCGAATGGATGAAATTTCCAATGCAAGCCCACACACTGATGCAGTCTATGTGTGCGTGAGGCTTTGGGGTCAACATATGTTGTCTGATGTAGTGTTTAGTGTATACTCTATGTGATGAGTACATGCAACAACACAAGGGGAAAATTTCTACAACAAAATCAGAAACAAAGTAATTTCCTTAGTAAAAAAGTGAGACAATGCAACGGCCAAATACGAGAATAATATTCTTTATCTTGCTTTATCTTGCATACAAGTGGCTTAACGTCCATTTTTAGAAAGCATTGTTGCCTTATCATGTGTGAAAATATGTAAGTGTACAGTCAGTGGCGTGTTATTACCTGATAAACTATGGTGATTCTGTCTTTTCTATGCAGAATGCGGCATGAACGTCCACCACAAATGTCAGAAGAAAGTAGCCAACCTCTGTGGGGTCAACCAAAAACTGATGGCTGAAGCTTTGGCCATCATCGAGAGCAAACAGCAGGTCCGACAATCAATGTTCTTCACAATAAAAATACTTAAAGCTGTGTAGATTTTTGAGAAAATGTTTTAGTGAAAACTTTTACCTTTGATACTGTACGGTGGAGTGCCTTTCTTTATCAACCCTCACCTTACCTCACCTTGGACTGCTGACACACCTAAAAAACATTTGGGTAGTATTTACTTACCTTAAACAACACTTAAAATATCTCAATCCAAGCACAAACCCTTTAATATAGCCTAAGGATCTTTTAAATTGAGTCTCTTGAATCAGTCAGTCTGTTTTGGATCCGTTTCACCTGTTTTACCCTTTAAATTTGAGTGTCCGTTTCACTTTCATTCTAAACTTACGAGGGTTTTAAGGTGTTTAAGATCTTCTGTTTTCTATTGACAGATTTTGAGTGTGTCAACATGGTTTAAATGCTGTTTTTACAGGCTTTTACACCTGCTTAAAAATCCTTAAGTCCTTTAAAAAATGGTCAAGAGAATTTGAACCCCAAAACCTCATAACGTACCTTTGATCTCTAGGCCCGAGGCACCAGAGACAGTGAAATCATTGGTCGAGAAGGTCCAGTAGGTGTTGGCCAGGCAGGGGTGGTTCGAGCTCCGTCTGGGTTAATAATGGGTTTACCAGCAACAGCTACACCTGCACCTGCAAGTAAAGGTCACAACCCCTTAAAATTTGTATTTGTCAACGAGCCAATCTTTTCTTCTTTGTAGTTTTGTAACATCATGCATTTGCTTCTCATTCCTTTGACCTGACCTGCAGATGTGCAAGGTATTTCATGGGAGGGACCAAGAGACAGGTCGGTCACTGGGGCGTTGATGGAGGAAGAGCCTCTGTACGCTGTTCCGAGGAAGGATCACCAACCCAAATTTACCATCGAAGACTTCGCCTTGCATAAGATGCTCGGGAAAGGCAGCTTTGGCAAGGTACTGGAGATGATGAGATTCAAAAAAGCAAAGCAAATAAATAATATGATTAATGATCTTAACTGCAAACTATTTTGGCTTCACACAGTTCTTGCTTTACTGTATTGCCTATTATCAATTGTAAGTTATAAAATGTGTTTATAAGTGTACAAATAAGAAGCACAAATGCAGGGTGTGCCAATTTTGCCAATTCACAGTAAGAGATTTATTGAGTAAATGTGTAAATGTGTGTCTGTCAACATTTAAGATGGAAGAATAGTGACATAAAACCACAAGGTTCCACATGAATATACGAGCAGAATGGTATCGGTTATGGACGAGGGCAAAGAGAAGTGGGATACAGCACTGATGAGAAGGACAAGATGATTCCAGCAGTCATACAAAACCCCTTATAGTCACAATATGTTTCTTAATTCTTGTAGTGAGTGTTAGATAATACCTTTAGAAAGAGTTTTTCCTTTGGTTTGTCATCAAAGCATGATATTTTAGTCGTTCTCATAAACATGCAGCCGTCAGCACATTGAGGTTTGTGGTCACACTTGTTCATGCAGCCAGTTTCCACAGAAAACCTGACTTTGTCTCATTTTGATGTCAGTAGTACCAAAGTGCTCGCAAGAGAAACGGCATGAGAGAGGGGGGTGTTAGACATGGGTGGGCAGCACGCAAAAAAAAATAAACTGCTGTTTTTCCAGGTGTTCTTAGCCGAGTTGAAAAAGAGTGGGCAGTTTTTTGCGGTGAAGGCTCTGAAGAAGGACGTGGTTTTGATGGACGATGATGTCGAGTGCACTATGGTGGAGAGGAGGGTCCTCTCTTTGGCCTGGGAAAATCCCTTCCTCACGCACCTTTACTGCACCTTCCAGACCAAGGTTAAAATCCACTTCAATACACATCCACTTGTGTTCACTTCAACCTTCCTTTAGCAAACTCCACTGAACTCTCTGCATTTTTGTGTCCAGGAGAATCTGTTCTTTGTGATGGAGTATCTGAACGGAGGCGATCTCATGTTCCACATCCAGAACTGCCACAAGTTTGACTCGCACAGATCTACGTACGTATCCACAGATTTTTTGAATTATTTGTCCTTATTTGTCCAAGTATTAAATCTAAGAAGGTCATGTCAATACTAAGGCCTCTAGTTTCACAGCGGTACAGGGTGGTGCTTTGCGTTGGGGGAAAACCCAGGGGTGGTATGTGTAAAGCTGGTGGGCAAAGGTGGGGCTAATTCAAAATTAGCCTGACCTTCATCTAAGTTTAACAGACCTTTATCTGAAAAAAATTAGTTTAACATTCAGATCCATCAGCCTCCAGACAAACATACAGTATTTATCTACAGCTCTGACAGAAATCTGAGGCGAAACTCTCGATCTATCGTCTTAAAAAAAGGAAAAGGAAAAAGTTTTCATTACGCCGTCTTAGTATCTCATTTCATTATTTAACCAGTTCCAATTCCATGTACATAAAAACAAGCCTAAAAATGAAATTTGTTATTGATTAAATATTTTTCATGAAGGAATGTTATTCAGCAGGAGTGAATGAAAAGTTTAGACACACAACTGCAGCTTTTTGCTGTTTGGGTATAATACAGTCATGAGTATCATGTTTCCTCTTTTTTCATTCAAGTCAGATGAGTCACCGAGTAAGCATCTTTGTTGACTCAGTTTCCATATTTGCAGTGCCTTCTGTTACTCTGTTCTTCCATTTTAATTTCCAATACAAGTTAAGAAAAAAGATAATTTAAATAACCAACCAATCTGCTTTCCTCCTTTCCTCAACGTTACTCCCTTGTTGTAGACAATTGGTAAAGACGAAGGAGAGATTAAACAAGCAGGAGGAAAGTAGCAACTTGTTATAAAAATTATGATTACACTGTGTATAAGTGTTACTATTTTATCTAGATCATTATGAATTGCTCCTGTCTTGCACTGCAAATCTGCAACATCAGCAGACTCATCAGCTAAGGTTAAAGGAAGTTCAGCAACATATTTGTTAAGAAGAAGATGTAGAAATTAAAATTCGTTCGAGAAAGGGTGAGGCATGTCATCTGGAGGTCAGTTGGGCAGGATGGCTCCTGGACAGGAGAACTGAAAACAGACATGACGTTATCTAGAAGTCTGTATTTGATAGACTTGTACAATGTAAATGACAGCTGTTGGAATTTGTAACACCCACTTAAGTTGTATAAAACCCTATTATAAGCCCTCCACTGGTAGCCTTTTTCCTTGTAACCTCATCCTGTGTGTTGCACTGCGAAACGCTCCTTCTTATACAAGAAAATAAATTCTGTTAAATTTTGATACTTCGGCTCCGGTCTCTATTGTTTAATGGTCATTACAAAGAAATTCTTTTAACACATCATCCATTCAATTCATTTTTTTCTTTCTCTCTTCCTCTTTGTGTCTTCCTGCAGCTTCTACGCAGCTGAGATCATCTGTGGGCTTCAGTTCCTGCACTCCAAAGGAATCATTTACAGGTAGAGAGTCTCAGCCTTAAATGAGACACAGGACTTGAATGGGTGGAACACAAAATTGCCAAACTGGAAACAGCTTTCTGTGATTTTCCTCTCTCTTGTGTTTGTCCTCCCGCTCCTCTGTAGGGATCTGAAGCTGGATAATGTGCTGTTGGACTCTGAGGGCCATATAAAGATAGCGGACTTTGGCATGTGTAAGGAGAACATGCAGCTCGACTTGCGGACCTCCACCTTCTGTGGGACACCCGACTACATCGCCCCTGAGGTGACCTACATGTTATAATAGAAACACACATTTCTATTTATACAACATTGTGGATTTAAGGGTAAATCAACACTAAATCAGACAGGGTAGAGAAATGCTGTTGCACTGACGTCTATGGGCCCCAAACAGTGATGTCACAGAAGGTGTTTTACCTTTGACAGATGATGGAAAACACCTGCTGTATGAGCTGCCAATCCTTTTTCTTGTTACGGTCATATGATACTGTAGATATCTGTTGCAGAAAGAAAATACTGACACATTTAACAAGTTTATAATGTTTAACTCAAGTTATAGCCTTTGGAAAGTTGTATGTAATAACTTGGCACAATAGACTTGTTCCTCAGCAGATATTTCATAATGTCATGGCAGGAAAAGAACAGGTGTAAATAATAACATTAATGATGGCTCCAGTGCTCCAGTAAGCCATGCCAATGAGCCATCATGGACAGTACACGGGATATAAAGGAATGCAATCATCATTAATGTTATTAATAACACCTTTCTGCCCTTCATGTCAAATAGTCTGCCGTAGCAGAAGTATAGCAGGACCCTGGTGAGAACTGACAACAGCAATCTCTTGCCAATAATCAGATCACAGTGCATCAAGAACATGTGTGGAACGTTAAATACGCGGTTTTTATTGTTTGTGTTCATTATAAACAAAAAAAACCCACATAATCTCCTGTACAGCACTACAGTATCACATCTGTAAAAAGTGCATCATAGATCAGAATACTGTGGAAATGTGTACGTTTTCACTTCCTGCAGAAGTTAACTACAACACTAGTGGCCTAAAATTTAAATTGTGACATTTTACAACAAACAAAGCCATTACATAAGTTTTGTTAAATAAAACCAGGAACAGGTACTTTGTAAATTAAGTTAAAGTTGAGGTTTGTGGTTCGATCACTGAGTCCTCCTGGCCACATATCAAAATGGCCTTGAGCAAGACACTGAACCCCAAATAGCTCCTGATTGGTGTATATGTCAGGGAAAAACAGTGCAAGTTGCTGTAGATAAAAGTTAAATGGTTGTAATGTCCTTTAATGCAATGTTATGTTGGCATTAATCTCAAACTACTGTAGAGCTGAGGCTGATGGGACTTCAGTAATTCATTTTAGAGGTAGTTATTAATCACACTCCATAGATATGTTGAGATATTTCAATTTGGACTAAAGTGTTGGACCAGTAGACCCTTTTCATGGCAGACATTTTGTCTTGTGTAACTGATACCATTAACAATGGTTTCATTCCATTAATTGGCCCAGTAAGCCATGTACTGTAAGTCATGCACAATACCAGCTTTGGAACTGACACACCTATAGCAAGCACAGCTATCATTAACGTGCTTTTCTGGCTTTGACAAGTCAACCTGTCTGCTGTGAAAAGGGTCTGTTGTCTCCCTAAACTCAAGCTGCTAGCATGGCTGAAACTGATCTAACAGGTTATAGATACCTTCAGGAAAGAAAAATATATTAGTTCTATATCTAACATCTATCTATTGTTTGTTAGATCCTTCTGGGTCAGAAGTACAACAGCTCAGTGGACTGGTGGTCGTTCGGAGTGCTGCTTTACGAGATGCTGATCGGTCAGTCTCCGTTCCACGGCCGAGATGAAGAGGAGCTGTTTCAGTCCATACGAACCGACAACCCTGTTTATCCTCGCTGGCTGACCAAAGACGCCAAGGACATTCTGGTCAAGGTTGGTGGTTGGTTAGTGTGTTTAGATGGTTGACTGCTCAGCGGTATTAGAGGTACTAAATTCATTAATCCCTCCACGAGGTAATCTATAATTCAGTTTTTTGGGAATAACCTAACCGGTCAGTTAAACGCTGTTCTAGTGATGATTATTTTTGTAGGCACACATGCACAAGTTTTTGATTGTTGATAAATCAAGAAAATCAGCTTTGTGACAAACTCTTGTTCAACATGATAATGTCCACAAATCAACACACTTTTTTATTATTTGAAGACAATATATGCAATCAAGAAATGTATCTAAAAAATTTCAACAGCTGTCATTTACACTGTACAAAGAAATAGGGACTTTGAAGTATATATGGAATTTTTAATCAATAAACATGGCAAATTAAATGAATAAAACTGAGAAGGGAAGGGAACCCATGGTTTAAAATTGCTTGTTGACCTCTGTGATTTTGCATCGTCAAACTGTAACTCCGTAACCACCATGAGCCACAGAATTCACTCAAACATCAGCTAAAACAGAAAATGAAAAAGGAAAAAGTTGTTTGTAGCAGCTACATTTTCTAATCGGCAGCTGGGCTCTGAAACTGCACTAATAATGGGGTCAAATTTAAAAAGAAACCACACTTCAACCAACTAAGACATTTAGATGAAACACCAAAAGGTGAATGTTTATTGTTTTTAACTGGTGACTTTCACTGCATATGTAAAGCTGTCACGTACAGTATGTAACCTTGGTTCTGTTTTTTTTTTTGTGCTGCAGCTGTTTGTTAGAGAGCCTGAGGAACGACTAGGAGTGAGGGGAAACATCAGGCAGCACGGTTTCTTCAGCAGCACCGACTGGAACGCCCTGGAACAACGGCAGGTGGTGCCGCCCTTCAGGCCAACTTTAGTAAGTACAGCAGGGTCTGTGTGCAGGCTACAGATACACAAGACAAACCCACTCAGTCATGTCTACCCTATCCTTCATCCTAACAATAAAGTTCTAAAAAGGGATTTTCTTCAAGTGATTATGCAAGCTGCAAATATGTAGATCTATGTAAAATATCTCAAAAAATGTTATGCTTAAAGAACATGTAATAAAGGGTAAAACATATTTGGGTAGGGGCTCTTCTTGGACTCAGAAATGAGTTTGTTTGAGGTGCTCTTTGGATACGGATAAATATAGACACAAAAATACAAGAAAACTCCAAGGCACTCTCTTTTAGAACAATTAAAATGCCTTTATTGTCATGGCATGGTCATCTAGACTTTTAAAACAAAGCTCTGACGCATTTCAGCATTGAGCCTTGGTGAGGGAGTCAGGTTTGACTATATGATATATATAAAAGTCTAGATGACCATGCCATGACAATAAAGGCATTTTAATTGTTCTAAAAGAGAGTGCCTTGGAGTTTTCTTGCATTTTTATGCAATAAACAGACTGCAGGACCAGCTTCTTCATATTTCAGCCACCAACTTTTACAGGTCTCTGCTACACTAGAGAGCCAGAAAGTTGGAAACTACTATTTAATGAAACTAATGTAATGTATAGATGCCATTTACAGTATTTAAAGTGGGAAGCTGCAATGAATTACCAAGAAAAACTCTTTTGATAATGCAATCCTGTTGTGCCCTCTTCAGAGGATTCACACTTGATAAAAAACATAATATGCATCTTCTGCCAATTTACTGGAGAATTTTTTTTCTAGAATTTGGATAGAATGAACATGTTGAACTGTAGATAACTGCTCTTGTAAAGGATAATAAGAAGGAGACAGTAGAAACAGGTCTAGTAAGGCACTGCTGTGTGATGGAAAGACAAAAACACACAGCGCAGCTCATACCAAGAGGTGTTACTGAGACTGAAGTAAAGCCAACTATAACTGAAGTTGTTTTGAGTTACTACAGTTCTATCTAGAAAGTAAAATATTCAACCTACTCATGCTTGAATATTTAAATTCACTACGCAAGTGAATGTTTCCACAAAATCATTTCACTTGACTAATCATGATAGTTGAGCCTTTCATCTAATTATAAACAAGTGAAAATGTCAAGTTGACTTCTTGGTATTGCCACAAAATTATCTTTTATGATGGAGTTAAAGTAGTGCTACAAAACACTAGGGCTGCAACTAACAATTATTTTATTACTGATTAATCTCCTGATTATTTTCTCAGTTAATCGAATAGTCGTTTGGTTTATAAAATCTCAGACAAAGGTGAAAAATGTGGATGACTGTTTCCAAAAGCCCAAGGTGACGTCCTCAAATGTCTTGGTCCTGACAAACAGTCCACAACCCAAAGATATTTTGTCATAGAAGACAAAATAAAGCAGAAAATATTCAAATTTGAGAAGCTGGAATCACGAATTTGGACATATTCACTCAAAGGATTAACTGATTATCAAAATAGATGGTGATTAATTTCCTGTCGATCGATTAATCGTTGCAGATCTACAACACGCAATCTCCAAGAAGGGTTGCAACAGCTTATGAGACTTATAGATCAGTGTTGTGTTGCAGCATTGCAGTAATAATTTAAACATTTTCTCTTCCATCCTTGCAGACGTCGCCCAGTGACTGCAGCAACTTCGATAAGGAGTTCATCAACGAGAAGCCCCGGCTATCGTGTGCCGACCGGACGCTCATCAACAGCGTCGACCAGACGATGTTCAGAAACTTCTCCTTCGTTAACCCGGGAATGGCTCGCGTCACAGGACGCTGACCACCTGAACAACAACCTACTACCTACAAACAAGCCGCCCAGTCACAACCAGCACTTACTGTAACTAAACAAACTACAGAGACTTTAAACCGTGAATGTCGCAACAAATTCAACTGTATCCATAACTTTATAATAACCACTAAGGGGGTGTCCTGGGTGTAAGACACATACTGTATAAAGTAACTGTGATGGGATTTTTATCGCATGCATTTCCTGGCTCTCTACATTTTCAACTTTTAAGTAAAACACAAAAATATTCACAAACATTTTTAAAAAAAACAGCCAGCAACAAAACAGAAACAAAAAACCTCTAAGCTAAAGCAAAAAAGATGAATATTTACCTAAAATCTATTATGATGTCTCACAGATTATCTAGTAAGAGGCAAAATGTTTCTAATTTTGTGTAATTCAGACAATTCCCTCGGTTGAAAAGCTTGTAATTACTCATAGAATTGCCCCTTTAAGTATTCAACCCCGTTAACTTGACTTTGTGCTTATCAGGATGTGTTTGTTATAGAAAATGTGCTTGTAATGAACTTATGGTGCCTCATAATACTTTATGAAGTTGACTTCTTCTTAGTAAAGCAAACACTGGTTTTACCTAAAGCCAAATTAGATGTGTTGTCCTGTTTTTGGGTTTTTTTTTCTTCTCCTATTCCACAGTATATTGAGTCTTTTACCTCCACTTTGGGTACAGATGTTAAAAATGTATTTCTTTTAATGTAAATAACTGTAATCTGTTGATATATTGTACTGTTTGAATAGATCTATTAATGTGTAGCAAAAGGTCAATTACAGGGTTTTTGTTTACGTGCGTTTTCTTACTGTACCTCAGGAGTTTTATTGACAATGTCATTTGGATCAGGTACTTAGATCCCTGCAAACTGTAAGTTTTATTGTTCTCTTCATTGTGAATCGTGTACAATAAAATAAGTGGGTTTTTGTACAGAGTTGTCAATGTTTGTATCATTGAGGGATGGATTTCTGAGTAACACAAAACTTGTTCATGTGTAGTATTAGTCACCAGAGGTACTGAGAGAGTGAAGGTGGAGGCGTAGACCGAGAACCAAACCAGCTCAGTTTTTCCACTTACTGCCCTTTGCAATATGTTTTTTCCAAAGTTGATGAAATTGAAATGAAAAAGAAATGAATAAAACATCTCAAGCTGTTTTGTTAGGTAAGAAAAAAAATACTGAACTTTTTACAACAGTCAGCACAATCATGATACCAAATATCATGGTATCATCCGGAAATGGAGAATATATAAAATAACCAGATGGGAATGCATGTTTTTCACAGTGAATTAATGCTTTAATCGAGGTACTTTATCAACTGAATGCAATAATCCTGTAAATCCAATATTTCCATAAAGCAGTCCTGCTTATTATTCTGCAACATTGCCCATGAATAGCAAATACAACTACAGATACTGTACCTAAGACATACAGTAGCTTTCTAAATATGGAAAGTCACTACAGTTAACACTTCTGTATCATGTCATGTATTTACTGTCATGCCGCCCAACCTCATGAAACTCTCAACACATATATTGAACTATTATTCAGGCTACAATCACTCATGAACTGTACTGACTGCAGCTGCAACTATTAGTTGTTCTGTAAAAAATAATCAACTATTTTGATTCCTGCTTCTAAAATGTGAATATTTGCTGGTTTCTTTAGTCTTCTATGACAGTAAACTGAATATCTTTGGGTTTTGGACGTGACAAAAGAAAACATTTGAATTTTAGGCTTAGGCTATGGGAAACACCTTTATTTATTTGGGGAAGTTTCACTGAGAGGAAGCCTCTCTTTTGCAGGAACGCCCTAATCATATTCACACGACTACACGCATTCACACCTAGAAGCTGCCCAGTGCAACCATAGTCTGGTGGTGGTAATGAGGGAGGGGGAAGTGCAGCTTTTTCACTTTCTCCACCTAGATTTATCATGCCGGTCCGGGGATTGAACCAACGACATTCCAGTCGCAAGCTTGTTTCTCTAACTTTTATGCCACCACTGCCCCTTTAGAGACCAAACAACTAATTAATGATCAACAAATTAATCAATCATGAAATAATCTTAGCTGCAGCCCTAATACTGACTAATAAACTGAAACAAATGCTGAATTGAACAGAGAAAGAGAGGTGACTTTACATGACAAATACAGGGAATAGAAACTATTTACTTTAAATCTTATACAAACACAACTTCAGCCATGCCATTTTTAGTTGTTAACGATGTTTGTGCAACATTTTTTGTTGTTTCTTTATAGTAAAAGAAACCTCAGGAGAGCACTTCCAAGTAATTGTGTGCTACTCAAGCTTCTATAAAAGCAAGGTTGAAGAGTATTTTTGATGAAATGCCAAATTAATTCTGTAGGGCCAATGCCACTGCTTCCTGCCTATCTGTGAGGGAACACAATTAATAGTGAAAAAGGCTTGCATAATATGTTGGTTACACTAGCAATTTGTAATCCAGAATACCATACCATTAATTGAACAGATAACAGTTTGTTCCGAGTATATTTTTTATTTGGACTGTGACAGTGCCGTCAGTTAACATGTTCCTAGTAATCAAGTATAATTTGGTATCATTTCCCTTTAACATGACCTCACTCACTCATAGCTACATCCCACACACGCATATTAAAAGGAACTGCTATTTCATGTGAAACTAGCAAGTTGATCTCATAGACATAACATTTTCATGGTGGTTTGATGAGTAACAGTATAATACAAAGTGCAGCAAACACACAACCACAGATCTGTTAGAGAATCAAAACCAGGGGTCAACCAGCTCTGAACTGCTGGCAGTGGAAACCAATTAAAACTGAAATACATGTCTTTTTTTCAGCGCATTTCCATTTTCCAATACAAAATGACAAAATGAGAATAAACACAGGACAATAAACCTGAACAATCATCTTGCTACTTAACATAAAACGGTGGCAACAAACATTTTCATAAGGTTAGGGTTTTTTTAATTGTATTAAATAATTGTGACAGGTGTAAAAACTAGAACACAAAATAATCCATGTGTCCCCACAAGATTACAGTATTGGGTGCTCCATGCTAAGACTTTAATTTACACAATCCCCATTCAGAGCAATAGCAGGTTAAACACAAACACTAGCATGGTGCCTACTTAGTTGAGCAGTAACATTAGCCATCTCTACACATTGGTAAAACTTATTTCCAACTATGGCTGCAACCAACAATTATTTTCATTATCAGGTAATCTGTCAATTATTCTCTCAATTAAACAATTATTTGTTTGGACTAGAAAATGTCAAAGAAAATTATGAAAAATGTCAATCACTGTTTCCCAAAGCCCAAGACAAAACCTAAACTATCTTCTTTTGTCCCAACCAACAGTCCACAACCCAAAAACATTCAGTTTACTATCATATAAGACTAAAGAAACCAGAAAATATTCACATTTGAAAAGCTGGAATCAGAGAATTTGGAAATTTTCTCAAAAAATGATATCAAAGCAATCAATCAATTATCAAAATAGTTGGTGATTAATTTTCTGTTAATTGACTAACTGCTGCAGCTCTATTTCCAACCACATTAAGCTAGTTGCATTAACATTAATGTAGATCAAAAATGACAAGTTAGCTCCTCTGTAGCCTTAAGACTGGCTAACTTATCTTGATAAAGGGTGAGCTCCCCTGCAGTTTACACACTCTATTTTACTTAATAACATCAAGATAAATCTCCTGTACAATATTTGGAAACTCACAGTATAGTTCAGCCCCAGTTTGTGCCTCTTATGTAATGTTATTCACCGTTTCCAACCGTTGAGTTATATTTGCAGTCACATAATGCTAACGCTAGCTAAGCTAATTTTCTCAAAGACGTAACAGACACAAACCAAACTCGAGCTCGACTAACAACACTTACCGTTGTTTTGATGCTATTTCCACATTTCTCAAAGACTCTTCTAGCCAGCTGGAAAGAAAAAAGCTCAGTCTGCTCTGCAATAAAGACGTTTAGCTCAACATCATAACTATAGTTACGATTTCCATTTATTAAATTAACAAAGATGGCTACCGGAAGTGATATTTTGCTTCGCTCTTCCTATTTTCTTTATTTTCCGAAGCTTCTTCTTTATCATTTTGCATTATGAGAGAAAAAATCTAAACGTTAATATTTTAATTGTATATAAATACTGTAAATTAAGTATCAGTGTGCAATATAATGTATATTTGTATATATCTTAATTTGTCTCTCTTATCTTTCTCCTCTCCTTTAATGAATTTACAATTTTAAATAATTGTAAATATTTTATTATATGCTCTATTTGGAACTTGAGCTTGAAGAAGCCAAATTTCACCGCTTTAAGATCTTAAAAGACCTGTCTGTAGAATTTAGTGGCATCTAGCTGAACAGACTTGGCACAAATGAAATACAATATCCATAAGTATGTTTTGATTAGTGTATAATCCCATGAAAATAAGAATTTTCAAGTTTAAGGGTTTTCGTTACCTTAGAATGAGCCCTTCATATCTACATTGAAAGCAGGTCCTGCGTTTCACCGTCATGTTTCTACAGTAGTCCAGAATGGACAAACCAAACACTGGCTCTAGAGAGGGGCTTTTTCATGTTTTTCGTAAGTTTTGCGGCCACCGTAGTTTCTCCTACATGCTTGAAAGGAGAGGGGGAGGGAGAGGGGTATTCAGTTGGTTGCAATCTGCAACCTCACCACTAGATGCCACTAATTCTTATACACTGGCCCTTTAAATCTCGAATGTTCATGTATTTTCTTACCCAGTTTTGGTGATTTTTAAAAAATTTTTGTATGTTTTTTTGGCCTTTTTGCCATTATTCAGAAATAGTGGAGATGGACAAGAATTATAGGAAGAAATACTATCTTTGTTTGGCTCAATAATAACAGCTGCACCTCGGAAAATATGCTAAATGGTCTTTTTTACACAGCCCTGAAATTTTGTATTCCAGCTGTATAGAAGAGTTTTGAGGACTCTGGAAATGGCTTGTGTTGTCAAACAACCTGCAGGGTTTTTCAATGTTTCACTTGTATTTTTAAGGATTCTTTTTTTGATGTTATGTGAGTTAAATGTAATAATCAAGCAGAAACAATGAGGCACAAACTTTGGCTAAATGGTCAGACATGTCTTTACATGTTTAAAAATGATCATAAAGCTTGCTTTCTGAGAAGTTTTATCTTTCTCTTTGCTACATCTGTGCCGGAAGCAGGATGTTGAGCTGCAGCTGCTACATGTTTTCACTGAGAGGTTGTTGTTGTTTCTTCAGGCTATGACATGACTGACCATACAGCCAAATGAGAATCAGCAGCTGAGTAGTAAATTTCCCAGGAGTAAAAAACACTGTTGTACTAATTATAAATGCTGGGAATCAACCTTAAATAAGTTCTCAGATGGGAATTTTTTTTTTTTTTTAAATTATCCTTCATAGTGCTGTGCAGGTCTATTTTATGCAAAAACAGCTACTAATATGTGACAGTAATTTTCTAAGTTTGCCTTTCACATAACACATTGAAGCTTTGATTTGAAGCTCTATGGCAACCCATAAATTCCAGTAATGTTTCACAATGTAAACCTTGTTTTTGTTTAAATTTCATGTACACAGTATTCACAACCAAATGGTCAAAAACACAAAGATCCACATTCCCATTCACACATCCTTCATTATTTATCGAGATATTACATTCCTCGTGTTCAACAGTAAAGCTGCAAACAAAGATTACACATACAGATTTTTTTTTACCCCTTAGAGAAAACAAAAACATTTTAAGTGCTTCAGAACATAGGTTTTAAGATTGGGCCAGTTTTCTCGGCACACACTACGCTCATTTGCAGTTCTTAGATATCTCTTGTTTCTTGTGTTATTTTCTTAAATACTTGGCATAGAAATGGCTATTGTGTTGGCTATTGTGTAATCTCATATAGGAATGTTACTTCATTATGTGGATAAATATGGTCCTTCAGTCCAGATGGAGGCATTTGTCCAGACCAGAATCTCTTCATGTTTCAGTTCTCTTATTCATCACAAACCACAATAGAAGAGATGTAGATGCTGAGCACATATGCAGCATAACTTTGTGCCTCAACCAAGACACTTTGTAGAGAGTCTGTAAAATACGGTTCAGCTTCACATCTGAGGTCTTAATTTTTTATAATAGATCCATTATGGTCAAGAAGGACCTGCATAGGCCACTATAAAGGGCTTGATACTGCAATAATCCATTATTCTTGTGTCCAAGTCCTCCGTTACAGTGAAATATTACCCATGCAGCTGAAACACCAAACTAAACAAACCATTTCCTTTAATAGAAACGCCTTGTTAATGATCATCATCATGTCTTTAATGGCTTGTGAATTTCAGGATGACCGTGTCTCAGATGAATCACAATCTTAACATCCAAACCATGATAGCCAAGAAATTTCTCCACACGTCTGAACTTTACATTTCTAGAACTTTCAATCTACTTCAAATACTATACAAGTTATTTCCTCAATATGCAGGAGGCAACACGGTGTAATTACAGAATGATTTTTCATATCATGTAACATCTTTGTGTTTCCAGCAGCAGTTTTTATCGCCTCCCAGTGGTGCCGGCAGCACTACTACGATTGAGGTTACGGCTCAGCTGGGGGAAGTGTACTGTGGGTGTTCTGGATGTGGGGCCGTAGAGACCGAGGTTTCTGGCTGCCGCTGATTTCCTGGGCTGTTTTACAGAAGGGAACGGGGAGTAGATCTGCTGTTTAGGCGTGGAGGTGGTGGTGGACGGGAACACCGGTGTGGATGGGGAGGAGGAGATACGAGATCCAGAAGATGACGCAACAGAGGAGAGTGAGGCCGTGGAGGGGGAGGAAGTTTTGTAAAATGTGGAGGAGGTGGGGGTGGATAGATTGGACAAACCATTCACTGATAGGGATGATGTGAGGCGGGATGTGGAGCTTGGGGTAGGAGTGGAGGGTGGTGTGGGGGAGGAGGTGCAGGACAGATCAACAGAAGCTGATGTAGGGACCGGGGAGGGGGACAGACTCGGAGTGGAAGGTGAGGAAGAGGGGATGCAGGAGCTGGAGGAGGGGTGAGGTGAAGGCAGAGTGACAGAGGGTAACTGTCTGTCAGAGCCGGTGCTTCTTTCTGACCCGGAGGAGTCAGACTCTTTGTGTCTGTTTGAGGACGGTGGTGGAGGGAGAAGAGGGACAATGGGTGCAGGCTTAGACTCTGGTGGTGTGGGTTGTGTATCTGGGTTTGTGTTGCTCGGGGAGGTCAGGTTTGCTTCGTCCTCGAGATCCAGGGAGCCCAGTCGTTCCACCACATTTCCCACTTCTTCTTCTGTCACATCTTCAACCTGTGAAGCCTCTTCACATACTGACTCTGTACCAGAGGGATCAGGAGATGGAGATACAGAGGAGTCACTCCCTTCTTTATCTTTCTGCTCCTCATCATCTCCCTCCTCTTCCTCCATCTTCCTGTTTTCTTCACCCACTGATCCTTTTTCTCCTTCCTCCTCCTCCTCCTCTTCCCTTTCCTCTGAATCTCCAAATCCCAGCTGTGCTCGGGCCCTGGCCACATTCCTCCGATGAACCCGGACATGAGCACGCCAGGGTGAACCCGTGCCTCCTCCAGAGCTCCCTGGAGATCCGCTACTGTTGGAGGCCAATGAGCCACAGCGCTGCCTGCCTGGGGAGCCATGAGACTGGGATAGAGAAGTAAGTGGGGCCCCTGGTAGTGTGGATGTGCTAGTGGATGTTGGCCTGGAGCCCCAGGGACCTCCACGTGGTTTCCGACCCAGAAGGAGATGGTTGATCACTGAACTGGAAGGATTGAGTTGGGAGGCTAGGACACGGGTTGCAGGGCATTTGTCTGGAGGAAAGGTCAGAGGTCAGAGGAAAGACATGAAAAAATGTTAAAACATGCTCACAAATGGTGGTTCTGTAAGTCCAGATTGCAGCTGAGAACAAATAGCATCTAAGCATATAACAATGAGGCCAAAGAGATATTTGAGATAGTTGTTTTATAAGAGTAGGTGACCTTATGAGCTAAATGTGTAACCTTTTCAAATTTTATTCAAGTGAGTCCTCCAGTGAGATAGATTAGCTTCAAACTGTGGTTAATGCAACACAATGAAACATGTTTTAGCCATGCTGTATCTTGAAAAGAGCTCAGGTAATGTAAATAAATAATCTGTAATCTATAAAATGCCAAACCTAAACTACTAAATCTCAAAGTGGTGCCTTAAAATGACATGTCTGACTAACTAACAAAAACCCAAAGTATATATTTACAACTAGAAGAGTGTATTCAATAGAGTGCAAATCTCTGCCAGGTGTGTCTTGGGGCATGTACAGTATAGTCTCAGTTTTCTTTATAGTATAATGGTATTGTAACTGAGCGTCCTCCTGGGTTTGTCTAACTGTATAAACTTAATAAGGTAACAACCTCCCTCTACCCTCCCAGCTCCTTTACAGTCAACATGGCAGTGAAGTTAACAAAAACAGGGATTTATTCATCTCCTATCATGCCTAACTTAAGTGGATCATAACATATCAGGTACAGAATTAATCTGCAGATGCTCCAGTTCAAGATGAGACCAAACTTTTCTATGGATGTCAGTTTTTGAGCCACAGCAAAGGCCAAAATGTGGCCTGCAACAGACTAGCGGCTGGTTAAGAGGAGTGAGGAGTCAGCAGTCAATGACGGTATAAAATTCAACAATTGTGAATCACTGCAACCACAAGAGGTCCTTGAGCATACAGTCATACATGTGCAAAAAATATTAGGCTGGTGGGTCCTATAATATATGAGATTAGCTGCAGACAGATGCACACATGGACACATAGACAAAATAAGATAATATCACATTTGAGAAGCCATAACCAATAAATAATTGGTATTTTACTTGATCTAAACAATGTACAGTATGAGAAATTAATCTATACTTTTTTTCAGATTACTTTTCCGTTGAGTGACAAATGGATTAACTTTATCAGCACTCAATTTATCACAGAAATTGCCAAAAGCTGAGCACCTCCAGCGAACACCAGAGGGCGTCCAGAGTTCTGGTTTAACCTCTGAAGGATTTATTCATCAAGCCTCTCACAGAATGAGACAGCATTTGGACTACCAACTACTGCATAATAATTTCCCTGCTCTGAAAAATATTATATAATATATACAGTAGTGGTATTTTGGCCTTTCCCCAATTTCATGAAACCATGTTAATGTAAACATGTCTTTATGAAAGCTGATTAATGGGTTTAGAGAGTATGTTTATATGGTGATTAGTGTGGATAGAGAATGTGTGCAGATGTTTGAATCTAAAAGGGAAAAAACCATCAAATCGCACTCTAATACTGTTACACAAGCCTCACAAATCATATATTAGCATGAAATAGGAGGAGCAACAAACAGATAGAATTAGAGGATGCAAATGAAGGTTAGTGACGGGACAAATCAGAGAAAACCTCAAACATTTAGCCAAAGAAACACGACTCATTTGCAAAGTTGAGACCAGTTGGAGACACCTGTCACTGTATATATCATCAACACTGTGATACCTCATTGCAGTTAAGCATAAGACTATAGGTGCATTAAAACATATAAGCAATTGTCAATATCATTGTGAAAATCATGATAAAAATGTAAATGTTGAATACCTTGTAGGTACTACAATTTTCTGTCCTTATTAAGAAGTAAAAATGTTGATTTATGCACCTGATTGATTTATCATTGGCTTACTTTCCATCACAAAGCACTTAAAACGAAAAGCTATTTTTTGTCTTTCACAAAAGCATCAGTGACATTTACAGTTTTTATCTTATGTACTGCAGTGAAAGGTGTCTCCAACAAGATATTTAGAATTTAGCTGACTTTAAGTTTGCATATACCAGCTGCACCAGTACAAAACCATCACCAGATGTCCCAGCTACAGTGTTCTTTATACCATACATATTGTTTCTTGTTAAAAAAAATAAAATTAAAGCAGAACCCGTTTCAAAAATGTTCTCAAAATGCCAGTCAGAGGCTGCAGTACTTCACTCACTTTTGTAACTGTGTAAGAGAGATAATGGTATCTAAACATTTCTACTTTTTAAGTGTAGGCTTGATCTGTTTGCTGAGAACAACACTGCAGCTGCCTTTGCTGTTTTACTAAATGAATCATGTATACACCCTCCAGCATTTTGAGAGCATGATATTCATTCAAACTAGGACAAGCATAACGTATTTATAGTTTATATTTCTAAAATCTGGAAAGGAGTCAACATTTTTGAGCCAGCAGTTCCCTCGCCAGATTTCCAATGCTTTTCCCCCCCAAAAGGGTTTTTAAATTTATCAAGGAAATGCTCTAAATGCTTAAATTTGTTTGTTATAAGCATGAGAGAGGTTGTCTTTTTATGATATAAAATACATCTGTTTCAATCTCAACAATGACTTCTTAAGCTGTACAATGTTAGTTACAGTATGTGCTTATATTAACTGTATGCATGCAAATATTCAATTGGAAATCTGGCTTGGGAACCCGTGTTAGACGCAAGTTACAGCTTATTGTACAAAAAGATGTTACAATAAGACTTTTGTTCAAGCACCAATGAATCATTAGAGACCCTCAAATCAGAGCACCCAGTTTTAAATAGCCTGTAGGTTCGACACCAGTACCGTCAGTTCGATGGTCGGAACCATCGTTGTGTTTGTTGGGAAGCTCCTGAAGAACCCCTGGACTTGTAGCCACTTCAGGTCCAGGTCCTAGGAGTCACATATTGACGTCAAACATCTCGTGTATGTGTGTCTGTCCCTCTTCTTCTACAGTTCTCACCTTGTCTTCACAACTTTGTCTTTGCTTTGTTTCTGTTTGCTCCGCTGCTTCTTAAGGAACGGTCCACTGTTTTATTTACAGAAAAAGCACGGCCGCAATGGCTTTTTGGCTTTTAATACAGATTTGAATATAAACTGCCAACGCCAGCAAATAGTATACCAGTAAAATCAAAGTATAATCAAATGAAAGCAAGTGGGAGCTCACACAACACAGCCTGTGTTCTTCATTCTGCAAATTAATGATCTATTCTCTGTATGTTTTCTGTTTTAAAGTTATTTCTATTAATCGAGTTTAAACAATACAGTCAACACAAGCTCTAAATTAAATATAATATTGTTTCTAACCTAAGAATTTTGTATATTTATGGACAATCAATCTTTGTGGCTGCTGCCTAATGTTAGAAAAAGTAATAGAAGTTGTATGAAAAATGAAATAGTGTGATGATAGTCCCTATTTCCTGTAAAGCTACTTTAAAAACTTGTTTTAAATATTATTATAGAGCTATTCTTAATGTTATTATTCCTGATATTAATCTCCCCCCACCTGTGCGTATGTAGAGTTGCATAGCCTGTTGCTGCTGCCGCCTCTTGATGCGTGCGTATTGCTTCTTCAGGGCGCAAATGTCGGTGCTCATTCTCTCCATCATCATGCTGTTGATAGCTGCTTGATGCTCCGCCTTGGCACCTCCTCCCCCTCCTCCTCCTCCTCCTCCTCCACCTCCTCCTACTCCACTTCCTCCTCCACCACCTCCAGCTCCCACCGCTCCTGGACTCAGCTCTGCGATGTTCCCCTGATCTGCTCGCTGGTCTGGAGGTAGAAAGAAGGAACACGGGTCTAAGATCTCCATTATGATCTTGGATGTTTTCCACAACAAATATACAGTAAGATCAGAGGAAATACAAGATAGTAAAGACAATGTATTTACATATTAAAGCATAAAAACAGTTTAGAATAGCAGTATGGGTAAAGAGAAATACAGCAACACGTAAGACTCTTGGATCATGTTTTTACCTTTTGGTACATTTCATTGTTATTTTCTTTATTCCAACATTAAATCATTGTTCTGCTTCCCTTATCTTTTTTGCTTTTTCATCTTTACTTGTTCTATAGCTGCGATGTTTACATTTAAAACATAGAGAGGAAAAATCAAGTGATTCAAAGGATTAGACTCATGGGCTTTGGTTCAAAAAAGGACAACAACCCCCAGCATGAAACACAAATCTGACAAAATCCAGTGTGACATTTTTGGGTCTTCGTAAGCTCCTTTTCTTACTCGTTTGCTCACCCAGTTTTTGCTTTCATCTCCTTGAACCGAAATCAGCTGACACACTCAAGACACTAAGTGCCACATAAACAAGCTTCTTGATACTATGTAAAGAAAACGATAAAAGAATTGTGGAAGTCTGTATTTTGGTTTAGAAACATGAATATTACCTGGAATACATGCTGTACATGACTGACAGCACAGCCTCTAAGTTATAATTTTTTAAAGACGTTGGCTCTGAATGAAACCAGCCCAGCAGACTGTTAATTGCATTATCTACACTATGCTTTTACACAAAAGCGGCCTTTGAAGATAAGATAAAACACTGACTTTGCTGCCAACATACAGCAAATTTTATTTAGATTTGTTTATCTTCACTTAAGTTAATTTGTTTTCTCTTTGGCTTTCCTGAAAAATGAGTTGGGGTTATGTTATTTTTCCATCATCTTCCTGCTTTTGTGCTGCAAACCAAATACAATGAAATGCCCCGTAGATGCCCCGTGGCAGCTGGTGGTCTAGTTTGTTTACTGTAATTATACTGGTGTCTCAGAAGGACTGTGGTAATGATTTATTGATGTTCGAGTGCCACCCACAGCTCTTAAGAATGAGCGATGTTTCGCTTTTGAACCGGGTCAAGTCGGCTGTAATGAGATCTACTTATGAGGTTAAACAGAGCGCTCAGTTCTATCTGGAGTCATTTTTTAAAATCTCTCTCCGAAGTGCGGCGACAAGTATTTCAGATCTTAACCAGCAGTTTTTAACTAAATCCCTCAGGCTGCTTGCAGTTTGTTTTTTTTTTTTAATGTTTGGAAGAGTCATTAAAGGAGGAGGAAGTAAGGATTTGTCTGGAGGAAACAGATCAGAGACAGTTTGTACTTGGAGTCAAATTGAGGGCAGAACACGAGGATTTGAGGCAGCAGTTCTGACTGAAGCCACTTGGCTGCTGGCCCTTGTACCCTCTCCAGTGGCTGCCGCTGAAATCCTGTGTGGCTTTACGGATGGCTGCACTGACCTTTGAGATGTTTCTGGTATCTCTGCAGCTCGGGGGCCAGCAAGCCACCCAGCGGTCCGAGACAGCCGAGCGCCGTCACCACAGAGTCTTCATCATCCATGTCGGCATCGTCATCGCTCTCCCAGCTGCCCAGACCACCACTGAAACAAGACAGGGACATCATCATCACTTACAGTACATATATGTATACTGAACGCTGCAGTGCTGCCAATGAAATCTGTGGGACCAACCTTCCATTGGATTTGACTGAGGTAGGGAACGGAGTGATGTTGTAGGTGTATTTCTCTCTCAGCTCGGCCAGTTGGGGAAAAGGAAACACCGCCATGGAGTAAACCTCCTGACAGACAGAGAGGAGGGACGAGAGCAAAATGATGTTAATACCGAAATTTAAGAATGGTTAAAAGTAGGTTTTGTTTCTACACTCATCTCACCTGCATGAGTTCAGTAGGATCAATGAGGTTGTGCTCCAGCATCTCCTGAGTGAGACATCCCATCGTGCTGTAAAAGTCATCGGCTGTCTGGCAATACTCAATCCTCCTGGATGGAGACGGAGGAGGAAGGGCAGGCACCAGGTAAAAGAAATCCACACAGAAGAAGAGGAAGAAAAGAAAAAGCACAATATAGATATTCACATTTAGTTTGCCAATAATGTAACATGAAGATTTCTGATGATATATAATTTGATAATACACACCAGTACTTTTTGTAGAATAGATACATTTCATTTGATAGAACATTTCCAAGAAGCTCTCTAGCATGTATTGTTTTAGTATTAGTAGTAGCTGAAGTAGTTGTCGTAGTATTGGTAATGTATACATTTAAGTAGTTACAATTAAAAGTAACTGCAGCAACAATTTCATCATTGCTCTGGGTTTCAGTGGGGAGTTTAAAGTTACTACAAGGAATTTTGTGTTGATTTTAGCGGCTGCTGTGGACAAAAGCGGTAGTGTTTTCCTGGATTGAAGGCTGCATTTCCCACCAGCACCAGGGCCTTGTGTCGTAAAGATTTTGGCTAGTATGTGTATTTATTTTGGAAGCGAGTGAAAGAAAGATGCTACTTATTTTTAATACTATTTTTCTTTTTTTTTTTAAAAAAACACAGCTGTTTGCAGGATGCATAGCAATCATGTAATGTTTCTATTTGTGGCTATGTAAGATTAAAAACTGTAATATGACGACGGTGAGGCAAGATAACCTTTGTTTTTGTACCGTTCATACACCTGTAAGGCTGCATTCACACCAAATCCAGCAATACAGCACCTTCCTGCAGGGTTGTGCGAAGATGTGGGCGTGTTTATTTGTGCTTTAGAGCGTAACCATTGTGAAACAAGAAGAAAATACATTATTACTCAGATTCATTGCTTTTTTCTCACTACACTGCTGCTTGCTCTCTCGTGCTCTCAGCTCGCTCGCAGACTCTCTTTCTCTTTTTCTCTCATCTTTTTTAAAAGTGTGTCAGGAAGCAGACAACAAGTCTAACGTTACTTTTAATGTCTTTGTATTCCCTCATGCTACAATGCTACATCTCTTGTAAACAAAGGCTCTTCCGGTCTGCATGCTGTAAATTGTTTCGTCTGATTTCCCAGAAAATCTGATCCGGTGGCAGACATTTAAAATAACTATATAGAAATAGTCAATCTTCTTACTGACGGTCTTGTTTGCTCATGTAGGTCACAAAGAGGCATCACCAGTTAAAAGTTCCTTGTAGTAACTTTAAGTGTGTTAGTTTTATATAGAACACTGAATGCTACAACACTAACAGTGAGATTGTTTTTCAAAATCCCTACACACACACGTCAAATCCTTATCTATGTAAACAACGGTCTACTCACTCTCCCAGTCTCTCCCAGATGGCGAGGGCGGCCCGAAACAGCACCTCTGACCCCTCAAAGAAAACCGAGTCCCAGATCTTCAGCACGGTGGCCGCCGGCAGGCAGGTAGCAAACATGGTCAGAAACCACTGCATAGTGAAGACGTTGGTCAGCGGAGGCTCGTAGCTGCCTGTGAGAAGCAGACACACGTTATTTGTAATATTAGAATAAGGGAAAAGGAGACATAATCACGCAATAAGTTTGTTTAATATGCAGATAATTTTAGAAATAATGTTATTTTCTTAAATTTCTAACAATATTTTCATCAGCATAATTTAACAGTTGGAGCAGCATCTTTCATACCAGGTTGTATTTTTGTAAACACTAAGTCTTTCACAGAGATTCATACCTCCAGCTTCTCTGTTGGCAGCTTTCTGAAGGTGGTGGAGGTGCTGGGACAGTCTGGGCAGCTTCAGACGCAGCAGATCTCTGAACACTGCCATGTCCACTGATAGAGAAGGAGACATTGTGAAGTAAAAACTGGGATGGTGGTTAGAGATTCAACAGAATTCTGCTCATTATGTGACTGTAATTAACCCTAATTGTAAATGTTTGAAGGTCTGTCACCTCCAAGATAATTCATGTGTCCTATCAGATCTCTCATTCATGTATCTGGACTAGATCTTTTACAACAAATGGACAACAACTTTTGTGCTTTTTTTGTACAAAATTGTGAAACTTGTGGGTCAGTTCTGGGTTGAAGCTGTCTTTTTCTTTTTCAGGATAGTCTTCAATGTCAAGACAGATCTGCTTGTGTGTGTCTTTGTGTTTACCTGACAATGCTCGAAGGTTGTTGGCAAAATAACTCTCGGGCAGCACTTTGTCAATCAAATAGATCATCACCTGAATACAGAAGAGCGGATAAAGCTCAGTTTCAGCACAATGAAAGGCATAAATTAGCACAGAAACATATAAAAATGATATAAAACTCCCCCCTTTTCATACTGTATGTACGCAATTTTAAGCATGTTGTCATATTTTTAGAAATCTGTATTCAATCTCTCTCCATCATAGAATATTAATATTACTACTGTGTGTGTTTACCTTTAGTGCATCGCTCTCATTGCCCTCTGTAACTTCCAGTATGAGTGCAGCCAGTACGTTAAATCCTTGGCAGTAGCCAACAGCTTTATTCCAGCGGGCGTATGCAAGCAGCACCCTCTTCAACACCACCCTGTCCTGCTCCCCCTCCTGGCCACAGTAAGAACTGCAGCCCGTCCTGTGTAGATCCTAGGATGGAGTAGGAAGTACAGTGTGGATTTTATTCCAAGTCAGTGCCATACCTGGATAAATGGTTTATCATTTGATGCATTTAGGAAAGAGACGGAGATTGGAGGGCAATTGGATTTTGCTGTGTAAATGGAAACAGGTCTACTTTTAAAGTCCCTGAGTCATAGAGAAATAAAAAAGAGCTCTAGTGTTTCCATGATGCAGTCACCCAGCGCTCTGACGCACAGTCATAAGTAAACATCCTCCACCGGACACTAATCTTAACGGTCACATCAAATGCAAGCATGGCAGCTTTAGAGGCACATGCTGTACTCTATTAGGAGAATATGTTCAAATATACTCAGGAAGAAAAAATCAGCTGTTGAATCTGCAATATCTTTTTTTGGGTGTTTTCTACCTCAAAGTAACAAAAACAGACAGACTGGCAAATAATCTACACTCACACACATACAAGCTTTTTTCCAAAACTTTCACATGCATCTAAATCAGCAAGATAGTAAGTTAGTAGTAAGATGATAAAAATGGTCGAAATACTGTTCCCAAGATCGAGAATTCACTCTTTCACACTCTGACTCTAAACATCAATCAACTGTCATCAAATGACAATTCTTCTGATGTTTGATCTTTACTTATCTTAAAATCTGCATAAAGAAGAAAGTATTTAACCTCTTAAAGCATAACTTTTCACAGCCATAGTGGAGGTATTATACACTGTAAATGGCATTTATGTCTATAAGAATATGTAAAGTGGTTCTACTGCTAAACTTTGATCAGTTTTGAGAAAAGTGTGTAAATATTTTATCATTTAACCAGTTTCAATGGAGAAATTTAGTGTCCCTTGATGGCCTAAAAGACCTTGAACACAATTCTGTCTGAAAACACTGAATACAGTGGGGAGGATATCCACTGCTTTCAAAAGGACTATGCATGACACTAATGATTGTAAGCAATATCCTTCTAAATGGGCTGCAGTATTATTTCTGATGGAAACCTACATGTTTGGAGTAATGGCGTGTTTTGGCGACCCTGAACAGTCTCTGCATATTGCTTCAGTGGCCATCATGCTGTTTCTGTCTCTTATAGCTGCGTTTTTTATCTACATGCTATGTAAAAATGCTGAGGCTTCAGCACTGGGCAGCATATCGCTGACTCAGGATGCTCACTTTAAGAAAAAAACAAAACCAATGCCCACAAACTCCCCCCCAACATATAAATACAATCTGTTTACCTTGACGATTTGGATGCCAAGAGAGTCATCGTCTGGGTTGCTCCGCTCGTTAAAAGCAAAGCGAAGCGTCTTCTCCCAGTCGATAGAGATACTGTGAAGGTACTGGTCTGCTAGTGTCAGCCACACCTGCAGAAACAGTAACAGATACACAAAGAACTGCATTAATGCTTAAATTGTAGAGACGTTTACAACACCTGTCCCAACTGAGCTGTACAAGCAAATGTTTAAACTTTCCTCTTTTACTGTTGAGAATATTCTCAGGTTTCTCTTTCCTGCAGCACTTGTACAAGAGACGCTTTGTTCAGAGTGATTCATTTTGTTTTGCAAGTTCACAGAAGAGACAAAATTTCATTGTTCATCTCCTCTGACAAGATGAATGTAATCACTTCCATTTCCCCCGCTCTTTTGTCCCGAGAGATAGAGTTAAGATGTGTGATGAATGGAGCGTTGTAGACAAACTGCCTCTGCATATTGTTCTTTTAGACTACGCTGTCTCTCTCAAGACTGTAAAACTATAAAACAATGCTTACAGGTTGACAATAACAAAGAAAACAGGCTTTCCTTGTAATAGAACAACTGGGTCATCAGTTGATTTCACTAAATGCTAAGTGGGTTCATAACAGACACAAATAGAGAAGAGAAATACAAAAGCACTTAGTTGTCAATGCATCTTTTTATATGGAAGATATTTAAGGCCCAAACAAAAGGGACAATCAAAGGTTGTGGCTCATAGTTCACAAAAGTTCAAATGCAACAATTACAAGGCTGCATTGGGAAGTTAAATCTAGTGGTTCAAAATAATCTGTGTATCTCAGTCAGTACAGTAAAGCACTTAATTACCAGCACTGTGAAAAAGACATTATTGTCCCACCAACACAATATATGTTATAGTTGGCTGAAGTCACATACCCTCTTTCTCCATTCTTTTGGGATCCCAGTAGGAAGCCTGGCCACTGCTTTAAGGGCGTCGTACCACTGCATGAAAGAAAACACACACACAGTTTAATTTACACCTTCAATTAACTAGATTACTTCTTCTGATGCTGTGGATGTCTTGTTGTGACCTGGAAATACAATATCAATAAATCTAGAGTCAGTATTGCCACATTCACTCACACACACTAAAACATTAGAAACCGCTAAAACCAGTAAAACTACAGTGTAAAGCTTACGATTTGAGTCTCCACCAGTGATGATTCCTATCCTGAATCAATAGGTTGCAGCATACTTTCAGAGTGCTCACCTGTTGGAATCCATTCTTTCCCAGCGATGGTTCGATGGTAAACTTCAGCCGTGTGTCAACGCCTGCAAACCAACAGAGACTCTCGGTTAGACTATACAGTCAGTCTCGAATCAGATCTGGATTTCCAAAGTTACTGAACTGGTCATCCTGATGTTTGAGGTCATACACGACATTTACCATATTTTTCTTTGACGTACAACAGATCAACCTAGCTTAAACTAATGCAACAGCAATAAATCCTACCTTAATAAACATTTTTAAGAAACTTTTTTTGTTTTGTTTGTTCAAATTTATGTTTACTTTTGAGGCTATTATTTGGGGTTATTAGTGGTTTGTGGTGCTGTTGAATGATATAAATGGGATCATATATCTCTCTCTCTTTACACAACTGGGCGTAACTGTGAAGCAATAAAAACAAGGCATCTTAACGTTGGAATATATGCAGAATATATTGTGATATTGTCATAACTGTTAACATAAAAAAAGCTGGAAAGAGTCATTTAAAGAGATAATCACGGTTCAGGAGGCTCAGTCTGTTCTCAAAACAGAATCAAGAAGCTTTAGCTGATCAGATATTATGATTGACTCAAGTAGCAACCAATGACATGAAAGAGTAAATGCAACAGAAGTAAATCTATGACTCCAAATTAATTATTTACCATTGATAATTATATGAGGTGGACAAAAACCACAGAACCACAAAGTAATCAAAATACTCTTAAATTTTAGGACACATCCAGAGTCCAGAAGACTTAATTTGTATATAAAATGGCATCAAGCAACTTTATCTAGCCAAATATTATGAAAGAAATCAGGGCTGAAACTAAGTTCATTTCATTAATTGAATAATTGTTTGGTTTATAAAACATCAGGATTAACATCCATCCCAGGAGGAGATCCCTTCCCAACATGCTTCTAATGGAAGAGATGGGGAATAAATTCCACAGTCCTCATTTAGCACAACACAATCTGTGGCTAATATAAGGTTTCAGCAAACTTATTTAGTTAAATCAAGTCTTTTTAGTATAAAATTACATTTTTGTGTTTCCTGATTGAACGGTGGTTGAGGAATAGTAACACAAAATGTGAATTTCATACTAAAATACGGTAACTTTGGTAGATACTCACTTGATTTGGCTTTGATTTAGCTTAAGATTAACTTTGGATTATATTTACACAAAATGAGGACAGTGGATTTTGACCCAGATCTCTTACATGTAAAGTACACTAAGCATCACAAAATGGACAGTATGAACAGGAAGAACGATCACAAAAACGGTATCACTGTTCATATGGGCACCTTATTACGTAATCCCATAACTACTGTAATAACTAGATGCTTCTCAAAACGATATATATGAAAAGATCAGTAAACTGGCTTCACATACTAAAAAACCCGACATTTAAAAATCCAGTTTACGTCCACTACAATAAAAAACCTTTACACAGCTTCTTATACAATTTATTTTCAAGAAGAAATATTTAAAAAACACATTATTTAAGACTATTGTTTTAATATTTGGACATAAACAGGAAGTCGGAGCTTCACGGAAGAGTCGCTGTCCATCCGTGTGGTGCTGAAACCGCGTTTCACTGAAAATCTCGGTAAAATCTCTCTGAAACACACACACACATCGATATATATAAACACACACACACACAAACGTCTTCGGAGAATATTTAGCACAGTAGCTTTAGCCTCCCCCGAAGACCAAACGGAAATGAAATTCTGATCTGAAGTTAAGAGGGAAGGTCCTGACATGTTTCGGCTCAGAGCCAAACAGCCCCGACCGCTTCTCTCTCTATCCAGCGGCGTCTCTGGAGGATTTGTCGGTCTCTTAAACGGCAGGGGGGATCAAGATAAAAAAAGTAATTTTCTCTCTGAAATAAAAGTAATTACAGACAAAATAGATGTTTAACCTGACTGGTCCGCCTCTGTTGTTTTGTCCTGCGCCATCGTGGATGAGCGCTGCTTTTCCTCCCAGAGCTTTGAGAAGAGGATTAACACGGAAAAACCCTCCTACTTCCCTGTCACAGATTACTGCAACACGGGTGACATGAAATGTGTGTCGGCAACACCCCTGGAGTCCAGAGGCTACTCATAATAAGATACATTATTTCTCCAGAGAGAAAACGCTGGGGGAGAGAGGGAGGAGAGAGGGAAGAATGAAAGAAAGAAAGACGAGGAAGAAGCTAGAGGAAGGAAAGAAGGGAGTCTAAGTGTTAAATTAGAAATGGGAGAGTTTGGAGAGGCAATAAACCCAATAGTGCTTTTTCTCTTCCAGAGGCTGTAGGTCAAATATTTTGAAATCCTTTAGTTTTAAAAGCAGGGCAATTAACTTGTTCTCTCCACCACATATAAACAAGATTATAGCTTAGCTGGATGTTCATGGAGTAGTTTAAGCAGCATTCAACAGCAGAGGAACACCATAATAACACACTTAAACAGTTAAACATCAGTAAATATGAACTAGGCTTTCTGTGCTTTATCCTCTGTCTGGAGTTTTCATGTATTTACTCATAAACTCTTTATTTGCAGCTTTGTTGTTTGGTAATCTAAAGCTATGACTGTTCAAGTGTATGTACAGTTCAGCCATTTAACCTGGAAGCTGATCAAATATGGAGGCAAAGCAAGGACAGGTGAAAACATCAGCACAGAGGCCAACAAACAGCACTGATTGGTCTGTAAAAACCATAATTACCATACCAGATTTCTACTACAACAGCAGCACACATAATAAACCTCCAACCAACATCCAGCCTGCATATTAAGTGCAACAGGGTGTCCTAAAAACGTCTGTGGAAGAAGTGAAGTAATGAATGATGACTGACAAGATGTTATATGGCAAGTATGATACAATTTTAGAGCCCTACACGCCCCCACGGTTTGATTCTGGACTGTATGTGAAGGTCAGGTTGGTTATTTTAGGGCCAGTGTTCCCGCTGGTGACTTATGTACAGTTCAGTTCAGATGAAACCTTGAAGATCCTTGTGGGGGAAACTGGATCCCTGCTTAGCAACAGCCAATAATAATGAGGCACACAGCACAAGAAGTCATTTCAATTGCTTATATGCTAATATGTTATTATTTCACCATAATATACTCATCTCTCAGCTTATATTGGGCCAAAATTATATAAAAATACTCTTGGTGTGTGTGCTGATATCCAAAGTATGAGTTGATATATGATCCATCATTTTGATAATATAATATAAATATTGTAATAATCTAATCAGTTTAAATGTGATCATTACTGGCCAATTTAAATTGGAAGATGAAAAAAATGTACAACAAGCAGGCTGGCTTAAGCAGAAGGAAAATTAAAGTATTATCTATTAATCTGCCAATTATTTTGTTGGTAAATCAATTAGTGTATGAAATAAATACTTGGTAATGTCTTTATTTTAATTGTTTTGTGTGACTAACAGTCTTAAATGTTAAAGTATTCAATTAACTGTCATATATGACAAAGGAAAACAGTAAATTGTCACATTTGAGAAGGTGGAACCTAAAATATTTGGCATTGTTGCTTGAAAAATAACAGAAACAATTGATTACTAAAATAGCTGCTGTTTAATTTTCTATCAATTGACTAATCGACTAATCTTTGCAACTCTAGAAAGTATAAAGAACAGTATACGTGCCTCCTATAAAGCCACAGACTTACATATAGCCCAAATAACCTATTAGCTCTCCTAATGTCAGGCTAGCACTTTGTTTGCAGATATCTCAGCCTCTATGATGCGGCGTCTTTTCCCTGCAGATCTATTTAAAAATATCTCATCGGGTCACCTGGCTCTAAGGTGCAGAGCAGCCGGGGTGCGCTCCTGGATATCCCGTTCCGTTTCTTCAGGACGTTGCTGATGATGTTACCGACCCCTCCCGATGCCTGCTGCCGCTGCTTCAAGCCCGCCCTCGGCCTCCTGCCGGCGGCGGGGAGCCGCTCCTGCCTCATGGAGAATCAAACCGTTCAACCCGATCAATCACCTCATCGTTTGGTCCCGTTGTCTTCCTTTACGTCTCCTTTGGAAACAGCGAATGCATCCCGACGACCAGAGACGCAGCTGCTCCTCTCTTCTCCGATATGTTAAAAAATTAATCGATTAAACTGATTTATGTGTTTCAAATCTTCCGGTGGAGACTTGTGTTGTCCGATTTATCTCAAGAAACGACATCCGTCATTCAAAACGATTCAAATATCTGCACTAATTATGATGTAGAAAACGTCCCAAAATAAGCTGATTAATTGAAGTGGAAATAACGTTTCTCTGCTGCTTGTGGCCGGTTGTGCAGCTGATGCTGAACACCTCCTCATCCTCCTCCGGTTTGGCGTCAGCAGGAGGAGGTGCAAGGATGGAGGGATGCGGTAGGATGGAGAGGCACGTGGGGAGGAGATAGAGATGGATGAGGTAATGGTGGTGGAGATGACATGAGAGGGAGCAGGGGTGGATTTTTTTTGTTCCCTTAACCTACCGAGCGGCTAATAAAACAATTAGTGCGTAAATAGGCTGCTGTGTATGTGCTTTATGAAAATCACACTGACTGAATGGACTCAACAGATCCACACATTTTCAAACAAGTTACTGACTATAATCTGCTCAGAATACATTCAAGTTCTGCATCATAGTCTTCCTCTCTGTTTAAAGGTGTGCTGACTGTTGACAGCAGAGGTGTAGACGAGTAGAAATGATGCAAATACTGCAGCAAATCACTGCAGGGAAAATGTTTTATTCCCAAAACAGCTTGTAACGACCTAAACAAGACTCTACATCCAGGCGAGCAGCTCTGTGAGGTTGTTCTGTACAGCAGAGCGTCCTAACATTTACTAATTAGCACTAAACATAAAGTTCAGCTGAGGCTGACAGGAAGTCATCAGTTTGCAGGTATTTGGTTAAAAACCAAAGCAAGTGTTAGATGAAAGGTTAAGGTTGCAACTAACAATTATTTTCATTATCGATTCATCTTTTAAATATTTTCATGATTAATCAATTATTTGTTTTGACTATTAAATGTCCAAAAATACTGAAAAATTCCCATTATGATCTCCCACATGCCAAGGTGATGTCTTTAAATGTCTTATTTGCACGACCAAAAGTCCTAAAACCCAAATATATTCTGTTTACTGTCACAGAAAACAACGGAAACCATAAAATCATCACATTTGAGAAGCTGGAATTAACAAATGTTTGGCATTTTAGCTTAAAAAATTCTTGGCGATTAATTTTCTGTTGATCGATTAATTCTTGCAGCTCTCAGACAGTAAATGCTTTTACAATTCATCCATAAATATCGGTATCTATCCTAAAAGTTAGTAGTAAACATATTTAAATTTTAAAAAAAAAAATGTCAACCTTGTGGTGGCATGAAAGGAAAAGTTGGTGGATCACCAAAGTAAGGGAACAATGAGATGTTGAGATATTTCACTGAATGAATGAAAACTTTGATCTGATGGTTGCCAGAAGAAAAGTCAGAGAATTACCAAAGTCATTACAGTTTATCCTCCAGGGACCATGAATGTTTGTACAAAACATGACAGCAATCCATCCATCATTCATCAAAACGTTTCAGTCCAGACCAAAGTGGAGGACTGATCCTTAGAGCTGTGAAACCAGCACGGCTAAAACAGAACAGCGTGACAAATCATAATGTGGTGATAAAAAATATGAATCAAAATGTTCATATTTGGTGTGTATGGTAAAGTAAATACAGAGCTGCGTATGGCTGGCTAGGTGTGAGTTTTACACACTGAATTATTGAATTTTAGGGACAATTAAACCTTATTTAAGTTATGATGAAGTGCATTCAGGTAAAATCAATTATCAATCATAAAGGGGCAGAAGTAATGATTATAAACTTTGACATTACTGAGGTATTAGTACTTGATACCTTTAAGATATTGACTGAAATAACCCAGTATCAAGTAGAATCGCAACTTCTCCAGTCAAACGATACCTGCATTTGATCATTTTTGCACCCAGATCTAGAAAAAACAGACTATTTGTGTGATTTTTTGCTTGCGGCCAATCACTGCAAGCATTCTTTGATTTAATGTGACGTGTGATTGGCCCACTACTGCAGCAGCTACAACCCATACAGACTGTGGTGATAATACTTCATTGTACAGTTTTTTACAATTATTTCACAAATATTTCAATAATTTGAACACTTTCAAAATGTATTTGTATAAAAATCATTTGGATGGGGAGGAGTGGTGGCATTTTACACAACTGAATGCTTCCAATCACATGATGGTATCGAATGACATACTGGTACTCGTATCACTTTAAGGGTACTGGTATTGTAATTTGTTAAACGATACCCAGCAGATTGAGGTGGAAAAGCAGTACAACTTATATTATGAAGAAGAAAAAAGAAAAGAACTCAAATTAAACCCATTATCTCAAAATCATACGAACTAAGATTTCGCACTAAATAACCGTTTTGCTTATTTTAATGTTAGAAATTGAATAACTGAAATCTTCACCTCACTGCCATGAGTCACTCTCTTCAGGGCATAAACAGGGTGACGCATCTTTAACAGTGTTAAATGCAAACAACTCTTTATTTAGTTTCAATAACTCATCCTGGGATTCAAACTAATACTCTTACCTTGAGAACAGAGCACACACTTCCTCAAACCTGTGAGTTATTCATTACATACAAGCCTGCAAACTACTAACTACTACTAAGCCTGTAAGATGATGATGATAAATGATGATGAGGATGTAAAATGCAGTGTAAATGAAAAAGGAAACACTGATTTTGCAGGATCACCTGCTCAAACCGGCTGCAGAGGAACACATAATAATCAAGGAAATGACGTTTGCGAAATCTAAATCAATGATGCATGACATTATGATTCAGTCTTATAGGTACAGTAAGTGCTTCCTGAATGGAAAACACATCCAGTCTTAATGACGTTTTGAATCGATATCAGCAAACAGCCTCGATGATAACAATAAAATTTAAAAAAAAGGTCTTGATGATCGTGTTCCTAAACCAGTAAAACATCACGATAAAATTATTTGACACTAGATTGTTTCTTTCAGTTTGGGCTACAGAGATCTGTTGTTGTAGCTGCAACACCTTTAATAGACAGAGAGGTCAATAAAAGATCTAGATACTGAATGAAGCCTTAAAGTAATAGCTCAAGTCAGTCTTAAAACAATACTCTCATGTATGTCTGTATGTACATTGAAACAGATTTTGCTAACTGTAATCAACAATCCTCATTCTGTGTAAAAATGGCTTCCTACGTTCAGCTGAAGATAATATGAGTCTCAAGAAGTCTGAGTTAAATTAAATTAACAAAATATCCTTCAAAATTTACATTTATTTTAGTACCAAATGTCTTCTTTGTGTTAGGATCCAGCTCAACAAGGAAACAGTGTCCAAGGACACACAAAGAAGGAATTTCAGATTGTAACTTTGGCAGATACTTTAACTTGTCTAACTTTCTGAGGCTTCGTATTATCTTCAGCTCACCTTAAGAAGTATTTTTACACAGAATGAGGACAGTGGACTTTCTCTTTCAAGTTCGTATTGTTTACAGATATGTAAACATCCTTTAAGTGATATTTTCCATTTCATTTGGCTAACATTTTGTCCAAAGAGAGTCCTTTTTCAGAGAAACTCTACCCTCATGAGTTTAAATGTAATTGTAACATTAAATATCAAGTAATTCTCCCAAAATGATTCATTTCTTTTGGCTAAATAAAGACATCATTCATGCATTGTGGTCTTTTTGTAAAGTCAAAATCATGATGTGACATTGTTGACATCACTCAACTCTACAGTAACATTGTGTTTATAATGGCAGCGGCTTAGCTAATCAGAATTATTGATCAATGTCAGTAGCCAGGTGGAGATTGTTGTAATACTAAATTACAGTGACAGAAAGTTTGGTCTTAGTGGTCGTGTTGGTTCTGCAGGACTCATGTTCACTGCTGACTAACTGATAATCCAGTATCAGTTATAGTATAAGATACTGGCTATAGTGGGAATAATGGCACAACCTGGCCATAAACCAGTGTCACACACGTTTATTATATTACACCCTACCTCCTTCAGAGTCATCATGCTGCATGTTGACAGAAAAGAATCATATCAAAGTTAAAAATAAAAGCAAAATAATAGTACAAACTTAAATTCATTCAGTTATGTTTAACTTTGTTGGATCATTGCTCCTTTTAACCTCACATCTGGAAAGAACAACCACAGACTCAGATCAGTCTGTAAACACTTGGCTCATAGAGACTGAGGACGAGCTCACAGCTCTCATTAAAACTGAGTGGAAAAAATAACAGAGTTTTAAAAAAAAAACCTGCATTGCAGAACCAATCCAAAGCATTTAGGGCGGCCCTTCATATTGGGCCGGTGACGTGCACGTTGACCTCGGAGGAGAATGGAGGGAGAGCATCATTTCCAGTAAGGCGCGTCCTTGACAAAATGTGAGGTTTGTAGGTTTGTTAGCGGCTGTTCAAGCAACTACCGAGCATTTAGAAATCCCCAGACTTTGTCCGGTATCGCGAGACTAGAAGAGCCATGACAGAAACTGAACTACTTAATGACTGAAGTGAGAATCCTTTCTATATTGTTGTTATGAGAATTAAAGCCTGAATAAAAGGGTGATTGTGAGGAGAAGCTCATTACAGACCTCATTCTATGAAGTCTGTGTCTGCTGATGAGTGAAAATGTTAGAAAAATCAAACACTGTCCAAATATATGAATGTTGGACTTAGTTGAAATCTAAAAGAATTAAAACAGGACTAAGTTCCTGGTTCATATAGTTAGTCAGGACAGTGAATTTTATGTATTTATTATTCTAGGATGAAGCTTAATCTTTTCCCTGAAGAAATGACCGTTGTAGCCCAAAAGATACAGTCAACAAAACAAATTATTTTACAGGCAGTTTAGGAGAGAAGTGCAGGGTGATTGGGTTGAGCGTTGGGCCTCGTTGATACTCTATTATGTAAATTTGAGAGTTATTTTCATACAACATGTGATAACTACAACAAGTTCTACTAGTGTACAACCATACAAACTGACTGCGCCTATGCAAAAGTATTGGCATACTGTACTGCCTGCTAGTGCTATACAGAGCACTGAATCCTGCCATATATCTGCAGAAAATCACATGAAAGCATAAACCTACAATAAATGAGACATCTATACTGCACCAGTATTCACCTCCTTCTCTTTTTTGGGGCTAAAATGCAACGTTAGTGATTACAGAACATCACAGAATTCCTATATTGGATTTCAGGGGGAACAAAATTTACTTGAAGGAAATATTTGTTTCGTTTAAGAGCCAGTTTTGCTTCAATAAACAATATGAGAAGGTCTTGCAGATAATGATTATTTTCTCGATTAATCAATTAATTGTTTCATCTATAAAGTGTCAGAAAATACTCAAAAATGCCTGTTATAATTTCTTAAAGCTCATGGAGACGTCTTCAAATTTCCTGTTTTGTCAGATCAACAGTGCAAAGATATTCAGTTTATTATCATGTATGACACAGAAAACTATCAAATCTTCATATTTGAGAAGCTGCAACCAGCAAAAATTTGGCATTAATGCTTAAAGAAATAACTAAAAAATAGTCAACGGTTTATCTTCTGTCCATCAACTAATCGACTAATTGTTGCAGCTCTAAAAACCAGAGAAAACACATATAACAACAGGTATATTTTTGTTTTATATTATTTCAATGTGTTCTAGTACGATTTTGGTTGTGAAATTACTTGATGAATGACTGAGCTAATAGGCAATTATAGGCTCTGCAGCACCTGACCTTTCAGTGTGAGAACACACACACGCTGTAAGACCTGTTCAATATCAAAGCAAAAAAAAAAAAACAAGATATTCTTACGTCGTTTTTGGGAGACAGCCTGAAGGCACGCTGTGATAATGTCGTAGTTCTTTTGCAGTTTGTGGCAAAGTCGGTCTCGTCTCCTCAGTTGGCGAATCAGCTTAGCCGACTGCAGGCCTGTACGGTATTTGACCTCCTGGATGATTGAATGCAGCTCTGCAGGGGCTAAAAAGCAAATACATAGAAATGCTGGAGTTTAATCAGGGTTCCCATGGCAATGATGTACATTTAAGATATTTCTCTGACAAAATTGTATCCCAGCTGTTTATTAAAGGATCAAACAATCTGGTTTTCTCTCCAGCTGGGAGGAAACTTACAATCTAATGTAAAGAATATCTGAAACAAGCCAGATATCCAACCTTTTCACCAGCACCTGAACACATCCCACATTCTCTTCTCCTTTATGAACCAACAACTTTCTTAACGAGTGCAAAATCATTTTTTGAAAGAAAAAAAAAGGATAAAAGATGGACACGTTGTAAATTTCACTCGTGTACTCGTGTGTGCATCATTTATTAGAAGAAACAACTCATATTTCAACATATTTCTTCCTCACATGTCGTTTCAGATTCAGTACGTATTCGTGTCCGTCTAATATATTTTCTATTTTAAGCAAAACAAAGTTGATCATCACACACACAACGTATAATTTGGATTAACTTGTGATGTCTGTACTCCGCTATTTGATAAGAATATCACAGTCATTAATCTGTTTCCAAGCTGCAGGCAAAAAAGGAAATGAAAACCAGAACGCCGCCCCACATGAACACACACCCTCCTCACATTAAGACAAAACTATTTAGGCAAAAAAAATAATCTGATTTTTAACTGAAGGTGAACTGAGATATAAACACACACATCATAGTTTTTGTTTTCCCTTTTATTGTGTATAAAATCAAAGGCTTGATGTTGTGAATTACGTTCAAAAGTGAAAGCATGGTGATGTTGTGAGCTCTGAATTTCCTGGTACCAACTTAACTAATTAACCAATGAATCAAACTTCAAAACCGAGGAGGAAAAAACCTTCATAGTGACCCTTTCATCTGCCATAAATGAGACAGTGGTGGTGTTCTTGGCTAATCAGAAACAACTGTTTTGATTCCATTATTGTTGTCTCTCACAGAAATAAAATGGACAAAAATGTATTAAATTATATATTTTTTATAATTAGTTCATCCTTATGTTCTTGTATCAAGTAAAACTAACAAATATTTGCTCTTTACACTTTGGGAAACACAACGATTTCCTGATTTTCTCCATTCATATTGTTTGAATGACTGAAGAGAAATAGATATAGATCAAATAATCAGTACGAAAACAATACATACAATACATATGGCATATTAATCAGTAATTACAATAAGAAGTTGCAGCTCTAGACAATATGAGTAATGATGACGACTATTTATTTTACACTTCATTCACAGGAAGGTCAAAGGTCACCTTATATTTCGCCCAAAAGAAACCTTAACTTCCCCACTTGCCAGTTAAGTCCTGCCCTAAAGCTTCAGAAAAGCCAGCCAGTATCATTAAGTTGTTCTTTGAGGCTTTATCATAGTGTTTCCAGCCCCACCGGCTCAGGAGCTCTCTTCCTGAGTGTCAACTCTCCGCATTGTTTAACTTGACCGAGCCTCACATGTGTGGACACAGAGGCCTTGAGCTGTGTTTACTGTAGGATTCCACTTGAACAGAGGAAACAATCGCAGTGTGGCACTCGCAGTGACATGCCATTCAAGACTCTGAGGCAACACACACCGGGAGGAGCAGTAAACCAGCTGTCAACACACTTATCAGCTCTGCCTCGGAGTGTGTTTGTGTTGCGTGAAGGTTTGAATCATGCGGCTTGTTGTGAGTCACGTGAAGCTAACCGCCATGTCTAATCTCCAGCCGGTTTAGCTTCTTCTGATGTATGATTACAGTGAACCCTTGCAGAAGTGCTGACTACATATCTTTATAAACTCCTGACTTAAAAAGGCACATTCCTTTCATTACAGACTCATCTTCTTGAACTCATCGAATGAACTGTGTGAGGTTTTGCAGTCCAAAACCTGACTTTAAGGCCAAATAAACAAAAATACTAACTGTTCATCTGGCTCATATATAGTGGTAAATGAAATGAATGGATCATTTATAACTTCCAGTGATGATTCCTTCCTTACTTACTGACAGTTTACCTGTTATATTGTAATGTACAGTGATGTTTAGTGCAGGAAAAAAACTGCCTCTTTAATACCGACGATATGACTCCTCTGACCACCGGATGGCCCTGTTTACCCAGGATGCATCTCTCTGGCATGGTGATCACAGTCAGGAAGATCTATTGTGTTATTTTTGAAGCTTTACTGTATGCGTTAAAATCAAAACTTTGATCTGTTTTCAGTTATACTCTATAAGCTTTGAAAGTGAGTGTCAGTAAAGCAGCAGATGTGCCACCTGTAGGAGACTAATGACATGCCATTTATAAAGTGGCATATGCCAGAACAGCAGTGTCATGCTAGTTTCAAAGTGTTTACAAATCATAGATGGAGACGAGCAGAAATAACTTACAACATGCCTGCTGTAACATTTATTTTGGCATAATATCAAATATTCTAGTTAATGTTTTCTACAGCAGGTGGATTCCTGAAAGCTAAGATGTGAACTCCCTTCAATCAATATAATCAATGCTACAGAACAATGAGATCTAAAGGATCCTTTGTACAGAGTGCTGTCAATATAATCAACAAATAGCACCTAACTACCTGTAAGCTGGGAGGTTTAATACATAAGTTGTATCAAATACTGCTGTGATGTTGATAATTAATTATGATGCATAAACTTTGAGTGATTATTTTTTCTGTCTTTGTGTGACTATAAAGTTTAATCTATGCTATTCTATAATTGTCTATAGATATTCACAATAAATATATAGATTCAATTGTTATTTTTAAACTAATCAGATTACTAAAAAGTATTCAATTATTAGATCTCATGTATTTAGAGCTGCAATGACTAATCGATTAGTAGCAAAGCATTAAGTTAAACTGTTAAACTGTCAATTCTCTGCTTCCAGCTTCTCAAATGTGAATATTTTCTGGTTTCTTTGGTGCTCTATGGCAATAAGTATCTTTGTGTTGTGGACTGTTGTTCAGGAAAAAACAGAAACTTTGAAGAAATTAACATGACAGATAAATCGATTATGAACATAATTCATGTCAGCTGCAGCCTTTGCTTATTGCAGGGCTGATGTATTACACTGCATTCATTTTAGCTAATAAACTGGCAACTGTTTGTTATTAAAAATCCCCTCCAGACATGTTTTAAGATATATGAAAGTACTCTGCTTTGAATAAGATTTTTTGTCTAATATAGTTTAAAAAAAAGATCAATGGAAACCTTTATAATGATTTCTATTCTCTATCCCTCAATGAAAGATCCAGAATCAATCAACATTTTTCACCATTTTCTGATATTTTATGGACCAAACAACTAATTGAGAAAAGAATCAACAGATTAATCGATTAACCCTACAAATATTAGACCAATATAAAGCTATCGAGCAAAGTTGAAAATGTACAATAACATACAATTATTGTCAAATGCAGATAAGTTGCCAATAATCTTGTACCCCAATATGATATAAAAAGATAGGAAAAAAAATGCATTTACTTAATTTATGCATTAAGAAATGAAGAGTTGCATTGAAGAAGCAATCTGGCCTGTACCCATCCTTACAAATAATAAATACTAAATAAACATGGCAGGTTTGTTGACAAAGTTTTTTGTGGAGTTTTTCCTTATCTTATCCAAATATTAGGTGTTTATGTTGATTCTAATGATTGTAAAGCCCTTTGAGGAAAATGTATGATTTGGCTATGATAGACTAAAAAGATAAGTAAAATAATGTAATGAAGGGCTGAACTTGTAATCTTCACAAATAATCAACAATAAATCAACTTGGCAGGTTTGTTGACAAAGACTGAGGGTCTATTGTGAAGTTTTTCCTTATCTTATCCAAATAGATGGTGTTTTCTGTTGTACTTAGACTATTATAGGGTAAAAAAAGATGTGTTTACTTAATTTAAGCATTAGGAAGAGCTGTGCTTGAACAACAGCAATCTGGCATGTACCCATCCTTACAAATAGCCTACTAAATCAAATTTGATCTGATGACAAAGTTTGAGTGTTTTTTGTGGAGTTTCTCCTTATCTTATAAAAATAGAGGGTGTTTAATGTTGATTGTAATGACTGTAAAGCCCTTTGAGGCAAACTTATGATTGAATATTAACAATATTAACTTGTCTTCTGTTGACCAGATGCATTGTCTGTGTCACAGGAGAAACAGGACTTATAAACGCCCTCTAACACATACAAAAAACCACCCACAGACCCCTCACCTTTCTGGGCCAGGTAGTTCATCTGATGCCTCCTGGTGTGCTTCTCCTGGAGCTCCAGGAGAAAGCTGGAGCCGGAGTTACTGCGGCCCAGGAAGGCATCAGAACCGGAGGCTTCGGTGGAGCTGTCCCAGCTGTCCACATTCCTCCTGCTGCCTCCGCTGTACGTCTCATACAGCTCCACCAAAAGACAGTCAACTATGGAGCTCCTCTGAGCTCTGAGTCCATCTCCCTGGGGCTCAGAGTCACTGTCGCCGGCCGTGTTGGTCCTTAGGGCGGCAGCAGCAGCAGCAGCAGCGATGCCAGGCGGGGCGGCTCCGTGCTCCTGCTGTCCCGGAGGTGATGATGTGTCAGTAGGTGACTCGGCGGGGCTCGTCCACTGCTGAAAGCCGGAGAAATCATCCAGGAGGGAGGCGGGGGAGGTGACAAAACAACCGCTCTCGTCCTCGGAGCACACGCCGCCGCCACCGCCGCCGCATATGTCAACTTCCAAAAGTTCACTCCCGTTTATTTTAATTTCCGACGCCATTTTTTGTGCACTGGCGGTTAATCACAATAGTTTTTTTTCCTACGGGTGAGTTGTCATTTTTTCTGCACAACGAAAGTTTTCTTTGAGCGTCTCGAGGAGGATAGAGTTCCTGGAGCACTCCATTCCTCTCCTCAAAAAACAGGTGGGGACCCGTCTGACAGCCTTTATTTTCCTTCCTGAATACTCCCCCCACCCCCCCTCTCCAGGATTGAACAATGGTCCAGCCCACTCTCTTAAACTTCTCAACGGCTGCTGAAACTTTCCTCAGGTCTGTCGCGCGACAGGTGCGGCGGATTGACCAATCACAGACAGGAGCTAAAAACTACAGCGACCAATCAGCTTCCTTCTTTTGCTACTATACACCACATCGTTCTAGAGGCTACAGCCATTCATAGGTGGAAGAAGTACTCAGATCTTTTAAGTAAAAGTACCGATACAGCAATGTAAAGGTACTCTTGTAGTTAAAGTATTGCAGTAAAAGTAGTAGTTTGGTCCCTCTGACTGATATATTATTATATATGATATTATTATTAGATTATTAATACCGAAGCATTAGTGTGTAAGCAGCATGTTACTGTTGTAGCTGTTGGAGGTGGAGCTAGTTTCAACTACTGTATATACAGTTAGATAGTTTAGTCCAGTGGTTCCCAATCTAGGGGTCGGGGCCCTTTTAAGGGTCATCAGATAAATCTGAGGGGTCATGAGATGATTAATGGGAGAGGAAAGAAGAAAAATGCAATAAAAATGCAAACCAAAAAGCATTATTTTTATTGCACATTAATAAAATAAAACAATTACATCAGCACAATCTGCTCTTCAAATAATAAGAAGGCTGTTTAAAAGATTGATATATGCTATTTTTACATTCTCCACATTCCACTGGTCTTTGTTATTGTTAATGACTTGTTTAAATAAATAAAGTCTGCAAAATTAGATTACAATTTAGTGTAGAAAACAACAGAATATAACATAAACATGACAACTAATCACATTGCTATCCACACACAGTACAATTTTCAATAAAGTAGCTTAATACTTTATATTGTTTTTAGATTTTATACATTTTTCTTGTTCATGTGATGTATTTCTGCAGCAGGTTAGTCTAATAAATCTATAAAGTCTGTTTTTTAGTATCAAGATTTGTTGACACACACTATTTTATCTTTGGGGGCCATCTTTCTGATGTATTCCTGGATCTTGGTTGTTTCGTCCTGGACAGTGGCTCTGACGCTCACCAGTCCTCGGCCTCCCTCATTCTGCTTGGTGTACAGTCTCAGGGTGCTGGACTTGGGATGAAACTCTCCATGCATTGCAAGGAGCTTCCTTGTCCTGATATCAGTGGCCTCTACCTTCTCCTTTCGCCAGTGTATTATACCAGTGGGGTATCTGATGACTGGCAGGGCGTACATGTTGATGGCTCGTATCTTGGTATTCCCATTCAGCCGACTTTTCAGGACTTGCTTTACTCTGTGTAGGTATTTGGCTGTGGCTGACTTCCTTGTGGCCTCCTCATGGTTCCCATTTGCCTGCAGGATACCAAGGTATTTGTCCTGAACATCTGCAATGCTGCCTTCTGGTAGTTCAACCCCCTCAGTTCTGCTCATCTTCCCTCTCTTAGCAGCTTGTTAGCTTAGTGGAGCAGCTGGATAGCTCAGTGGTTAACACTACTGACTTTGGTGCAGGAGGTCAGGGGTCAAATCCTGGTCAGGGCAGGGTTACACCAGATTCCCTTACCACAAGATTGAAAAATATGACTTCACTCCTCTGAAAGTCTGCTGTGAATGTGAAAGTCTGCTGTGAATGTGAGTGCACTACGTACTATCCCTACTACCAATCAGCTGATATACGCAACAGTGAGGGATGCTTGGCTACAAGATATTGCCCACCATGGAGGCACAGAGAGAAGTTAGAAAGGAAGTTCAGGCCTGCCAAGAGAGGAGGCAGCTCTGGCTATCTGCCTGAGATACACAGGAGATGCAGAATCATTGTCCAATAGTGGAAGAGGTAGAGCTAGTGGATCTAAGAGCTATGATGCTCAGGCATCATAGTGGAATAAAATCGATAATAAAAAAAAAGCAGTTGGGGTCATATTTCAGATGTCTGTGAGTAGCACCAGTAACACTTATCTTCATTTGGTGTTTTGATGATGGTGGTGGAGAGTGCTGTCAGTCCACAATTTTTCCTATGATGAAACATCATGCAGTGACCGTTCCCTCTAAGGGGACAAGTGGACCCAAACCATGCCAGCAAAATGCCCCCCAAAGCATAACAGAGCCACAGGATGAGCCAGTTTTTCCTTGGTCACCCATCTGTATATGTAAAGCCCCTTGTAAAATTGCTACATATTATATTATATTAATAAAACATTATAATAAAAAAAACATTAAAATAAAATGATAAAATACAAGGAAAGATAATAAAGTAGTATGTATGTGTGTACTTGTATGTGTAAACATGTGTAAACATACTTGGCCAGTAAAGATAAAGATGATTCTAAAGATGAAGGTGATGATGAAAATTATTATTATTGCTGTTGGGTTCTCAAACTTTTTCACATCAAAGTCCCCTAAACTGAGACAAATTAGACCACGGACCCCCATCTGATAAGATTTTTGCTTTAGATGTTTTATTACAGAAAGTGTATGAAACCCATGATCAAAATAGTCATACATTCTGTCAATGTGTTACTTATGGATGGAATTATGGTGAAAGTAAAGGATTCCCCTTTTTGCCGGGGTCCCCCTAGAACCTACTCCCTAGAACCTACTCAAGGACTCCTGGGGGTCCCTGGACCCCACTTTGAGAACCACTACTTTAGAGGACTTAATTGCAGATTGTAAAATTGTATCAATGTATCAATCAAATGTATGGAATTAAACATAAAATAGCATGGTAAAAGACAGTAACATCCCTTTTAAGAGCTCAGAATAACAGTTATTTCTTCACATTACTCATGTTGCTCATCAGCTGATTCGAGCTTCCGTAGCTGAGCAGCACGTGACCAGGAAACAGGAAGTGTTATGTTAAACAGAAACAGGGCCGAGTCTGCCTTGTTTTTCTCTTCAGTTAGAAGACACCCACTAACAACATTTCACGCTGTTATAAGACACAGCGCTGAGAGAAGAGACGGACAGCTTTCAGTCGTTCATGATTTAACGATGAAGATGGTTTCAAATCGCTCCTGTTTGTCGAGCTTATTGATCTGCGTCACTTTGTGGAGCCACCTGAGCAGCGGGGTGTTTGCTAAATCATACCGGAGACCAAACATTGTTTTGATTCTCACCGACGACTTGGACATCGCTATCGGGGGTCTGGTCAGTTCATTTACTAAATATTTTTCTGCTTATTTGCAAATGTTTGACTTTTTATTAGCTTATCTGAGAGTCATGAATGAGTCATTGTGTTTACACAACAGTTGTAGTCATGTTCTAGATGTGTGTGATTAATTGGTTAAAACTTGACATTTAGTCCAGTTTGAATAACAAACAAATCAATCAAAAAATAAATCAAATTATAACAAATCTTTTAAACAGCCTTCTTATTGTTTGAAGAAGAGATTGTCTCAGTGTTTGATTTTATTGATAATGTTTTTTAATCTGCATTTTTAGACTTGTGGATGTGGTATTTTGCCAATATTATAATTACATTAATGACATACATTTAATTTGCTTGTTATTACCAAAATTATTGAAACTAAACAGTACTCTTTCCAAACATTTTAAACACCTGAGACTATGTTATAATAATAATAATCAGCTTTATTTATACAGCACTTTTTAAAACAAAGTTACAAAGTGCTTTACATGGTTAAAACATTTAAGTACTACAATTAGGGATTCAAATAAAACATTATAAAATACCCCTAGTATTGAACTTTAAAAACTGTTATCAGTAATGAATCTCCTAATGTTTCTTTTATGGTGTTTTGTGTTAGCTAGCTAGTTAGCTTAGTCATTGGTGTACATTTACTTAAGTACTGTACTGAAGGACAGGTACTTGTACTTTGCTTGAGTATTTCCATTTGATGCTACTTTATACTTCCACTCCACTACATTTCAGAGGGAAATATTGTACTTTCTACTCCACTACATTTATTTGACAGCTTTAGTTACTTTTCAGATGAAGATTTGACACAATGGATAATATAACAAGCTTTTAAAATACAACACATTGTTAAAGATGACACCAGTGGTTTCAACCTTTTTGGCTTTTGACGTCTTAGAAAAAGCAGTGTGTAGTCGGGGTCACATTTCACATGTCTATGAGTTGTTAACAGCTCCACCAAATAGTGATTTTTCCCTCTAAACTTCTCACATGCTTTCATTTCAATAAATGTTTAAATGATCAAATATTTCACTAAAAATCAAAGATTAGAGAAAAAGTCCAAAAACTGAAAACAGATTTGTGTATCAGAACTTTGGAGGGGCCCGACCCCTAGGTTGGGAACCACTGGGCTAAACTAGCTAACTGTATATAAAGTAGTCCAAACTAGCAGGACTTTTACTTGTAACAGAGTATTTTTACGTTGTTGTATTGGTACTTTTACTTAAGTAAAAGATCTGAGTACTTCTTCCACTGCTGCTGATTAAGCTGACTGCTCACATTCCTGGTTGGATGCATCATTTTGGCATCTCACAGAGTCAGCAGCCTTATCATTTGTTGTAACCTGCTCCCACAGTTTTCACCAAACTCTCTCCCTCCTTCACTAGAAAACAAGTGTCTGAATTTCATTGTAAAATGTGGCAATTTAAGGGAACAATATGTGATGCAAATAACAGTCAGATAGCTGGTAGTGGGTGAAACTCTCATCACTCTAAAATGGTTTAACAGGTCTTTTCATACATGGACTAATACTAGACATCAGCTCCAATCTACTCTCAGTTACACTGAGTTAAGTTTGACCATCCTCATTGATATAAATAGGGTGGACAAAATATAACAAACACATTTCAGTTTTACAGTTCAGTAACACCACAAACAGTAGCCTCCAAAAATCACCATGAATATTACTCAACACCTCCATGAAACAATTTAAATATAACCTTCTTGAAGACAGGAGTTATTGCAGGACTGTTATATGACACTGCATTATTTCTAGCTAGCAAACTGGCAGCTGACTGTTAATGTTTTCTCATGCAGCAGTGAGGGAAAGAAGACCTTATGATAGACTGAGAAACACTAACTACAGAGTTATATATTTTGCTCAAACTCTTTTACATTCCTCTCCTTGTTTTAGTCATTTTTTTAAGCAAAAATGCCAAATTTTCAGTGGTTGCAGCTTCTCAAAATGTGAATTTGAAGCTTTTCTGTGTCATACATGACAGTAAACTGAATATCTTTGGATTTTGGACTGTTGATCAGACAAAACAAGATATTTGAAGACGTCGCTTTGAGCTATAAGAAATTATTATTTTCTCTATTTTCATACATTTTATTGATAAAATGATTAATCAAGAAAATGATAAAAAATTATCATTAGTTGCAGCCCCTCTTACCTCAAATACACATGGTCACTGGTTTTGTTTTTAAACTTTAATATTTACAAAAAACATCTGTAGAGATTTTTAGAGACACATATTTTAATGAAATATAACCAAATCCTTTTTATCATAAGACCCTACTATTCATAGAAGATGTTAATGGGTGGGTTCATGCTACCAAAAAATAGTTCTTATTTACCTCATGTGGTATCTCACTGTGCTGATGATTTCAGTTTTATTTATCCAGGTTTTGAGATATCTGTCTTTGAGATTTCCACCCAAATAAAATGGAGCTGAATAGAATTAAATTTTCACTGCTGGCAGGATTGAAAATAGACTTAAAAACAGTGTCTCAGTTAATCTGGATAATCCCCAGATTTTACTGCTTTCTACCAGAGAAATAATTGTAATAAAACCAATAAATAACTGAACCAATGTTTGTTGAGTGTTAAGATATAAAATGTTCACATCTGTTTCTTTCAGAATCCACTAAACAAGACCAAAAAACTCATAGGTGATGCAGGGATATCATTCACAAACGCAGTAAGTATCACCGGTTTTATCATCGTTATCAATCTATCACAATAATCTCATCAGGGATCATTTAGTGGCTGAAAATAGAAAACATGGATGGATGTAGTCAAGTGACGGAGCCACTTTTCTGCATCTCATCCTTTTTAATGACTTCCTCTCTCCCTTCCCAGTTTGTTGCCAGCTCGCTGTGCTGCCCCAGTCGAGCCAGCATCCTGACGGGGAAATATCCCCACAACCACCACGTCATCAACAACACCTTAGAGGGAAACTGCAGCAGCAAAGCCTGGCAGAAGAGCGAGGAGGCTCACACCTTCCCCGCTTTGTTACGGACCAGCGGCTATCAGACCTTCTTCGCTGGGAAATACCTCAACCAGGTGAGGAACGCTGTGTGGGAAATTCTTTAAATGATCAGAGTAGGGTAGTAACGAAAGAATGGATAAACATAATAAGGATCAAGGTCTTCATTTGGCTTCTGAAAACTTAATTAATCAGCAGAAAATTAATTATCAACTACTTTGGTGGCTGATTAATCATTTTGAGTCATTTTTTTAAGACAAAAATGTCTAAATTCTCAAATTAGAATATTTTCTGGTTTCTTTAGTCCTCTATGAGATTAAACTGAAAGATATTTGAAAGATAATAACTTTTCATTCGTCAAATAGGAAAAACTGCAGTTATCTGAAGGATGATGCAAGTTTAAAATTATTCTCTTAAGGCAGGAATCAGCAGTTACGTTGGACACCATTATAGGCACGGTGAAAACAAAGCCTGATATGTTTTAATATAATACTAATTTAGCAAAAAAATGACTCATAAAGAAGAACATATCTTCTGTGATACAACACAAGACCAGAAATATAATTGATAACTTATCCACTTGGCCAAAATACTGTTATTGACACAAATCTGCTTCGGTCAGATGGGCCACATTATGTTTTCTACCTTTTGTTATGCATCTTGTAAGTTTATAAGATGTTATGAGGTCAATTTTATTGGGGTTTACTGTACATGAGCCTCATGTTTACATTATTATCTACTGTAGATTTATGAAGAGTCATGTAGAAGACTTGATGTCAACTATAAAAGGGAAACTTCAGCTTTTGTTAGAGGGATTTTGCCTGCAGGCTGCTATTTGCTGACTGCTGCATTAAGGTCCTTAGTTCTGTTTGCATCTGATAATTGCAACTCAAAGCAGTTTGACTTCCTGTTGTTGTTATCAGTGTTTATCAGAAGCATCATTAGGATGTTGTCTATGAATGTAGGAAATGATGAAGGAGCAGTGATTGCTCTGATCTGCACCACAACCGTTATAGAGAAGAAATTGTTGTTTAACTAATTATGTTAAAAAAAAAAAGAAACCCAGCATGACAAGAGAGACGTTCTGTTCACCGCAGTCCAGTCTGATCTAGATTCTGACTTTCGGTCATTTCAGGTGTTTGTTAATAGTGAAAACAGTCATAAGATCTGTTGTCATGCGATTCGTTGTCGTGATAAGTTGCGTTACTCTTTTGATTAACAGATGGTCAAATAGGGAACCAGGTCGTCTGTGTCGTCTGTTTGTTGGTCTGTTTAAAGGCTAATTTCACCCAAATGACCAAAAAAAAGACTCTTAATTCTGTTTTTCCACTTTCTCAGACTGAAATATCTCAAGTATCTCAACTCTGTAGACACATTCACACCCTCCTACAGGATGAATTGTAATAATTGTGGATGATCCCCCTGACCTCTCATCTAGCGCCATCATCAGGATAAAATGTTAATTTGTCCAACGCTGCCTCAGTTGTACTTTGTGTTCAGTGTAATTAGTGAAATGTTGATTGGGAGCATGTTAGCATGCTGACGTTAGCATTTAGCTCCGAGCATCGCTGTGGTTAAGTTAGTAAAACCTCACAGAGGTGAAAGAGAGGGCTGCAAAGCTAAAGTCAGTCTGAAAGTATTTAATATTGGTGAGCAAACCCTTTAAAATAAACTCTCTGATCTGGAATAGAGCTGCAACCAATGATTATTTTAATTATCGGTTAATCTGTTGATTAATTTCTTGATTAATCAATTAGTTTTTTCATTGATAAAATGTCAGAAAATGGTGAAAAATGTCGATCACTGTTTTCTCAAAGCCCAAAACACAACCTGAAATGTCTTTTTTTGTCCCAACCAACAGTCCAAAACCCAAATATATTCAGTTTACTGTCATTGAGGATCAAAGAAACCAGAAAATATTCACATTTAAGAAGCTGAAACAAAAGAATTTTAGTATTTTTTCCTAAAAATGATTCAAAATGACTAATCGTTGCAGCTCTAATCTTGAATATCAGGAAAGACTCTTTTGTACACTGCTATAGAGTCACAACTTTCTAACTTTGATTTATGTTGTTTTTATGTTTTTATTCTACTTATCTGTATCTTGTTTCCTACTTGTGCTGCTAAATTTCCAAACCTGTGAATCATAAAACTTTTATTTTATCTTTCTGTGTATATATCTCATTAAATAACTTTTGCATTTGACTGTTTTTGTGTTCCAGTACGGACACGCGGAGGCTGGTGGAGTGGAGCACGTTCCTCCAGGCTGGAACTACTGGGTCGCACTGGTAAGACTGAAACTTTATATTTTTAACCTCTGGGTCACAAAGTTGCTCCGGTCAGACGCTACGGGCCGGTTTAACGGCTTAAGTGTCAATCAGGCTTTAGCTGTCAGACTAGTTCTGTCACTGAAAACCTTGAAATGTCAGATCAAGATAAAAGGACAAAGACACCAAGCTGGACGTTTATGTTGTTTACAGGCAGCAGACAATAAACACCAGACGTTTCTCCTACATACTGTGAAGGTCTTTAATGTAGAATTTATCTGTACTCATGATCTCTGGAAGACAATTAACTCTCTGGTAATGGTCTAAATGTTGTGTCAGAGGCTTTCAAAAGATAAAATAACAAGTTTAGGGGAAAAACATGATCATTTTTGGTATTAAAACTATCCAATCATATAGAAAACTATTCAAATATCACAGAATTTTAACAAAAATTGCCTGTACGAGCCATTTTCTGCATATTATCCATATTTTTATTGTGTATAAATGTGTGTTGATGAGGTTTTAGCTCTCTAACAATCTCCGTAGGAAGTTAATTTCTCATGACGGTGCTTCAGGGTGACGATATGAGCTCAATCTCTGTGAAGTTGAGGTGATCATGTGACTGAAAGCTCTCCACAAGAAGGAGCCAGACTCATAAATCATCTGAAAATTAGATTTTTTTTTTTGGAAACTTACAGTCAGTCAGTCAGTTGAGCTGGTTTTACAGGAGTCGTTACACAGAGGTCACCTCCAGGATACGACTGCAGCAGCGGCAAACTGGTTTATCTTCGCCGTTGCTCGCTGAGCAAACACAGATGTCAAAACTGGTCTCATGACCTGACGGCTTATCACAACACAGAGGACGACTCATGCAAGTTTATGTGGTTTCTAGAGAGTCGATGTGTTGGATGAGACTTTCGCTTATTGAGCCATACGTGTCACTGTCTCTGCAGGCGACTTCTCACCTGTTTTTGTCGGCTTTGCTGCTTCTGAGGGAGCGGACGCCGTGTCTAACAGCTGCCACGATGCATAGAGAGTGTAGATATGAAAGCTTATCTTGGATCATGTGTTGGATCATGAGACCGTGACATTGTTTGATCTGCATTTGCTTACAGAAGCTAATTGAATCAAAGGGACTATAAGGAGAGCGCTGCAGACCGCTGAGCTTGTTTTTGTGTGGAAAAGCAGAATATAATCAGAAAAAAACATCATGTCTAAGTGATTGAAAACATGACTGAAACTGTTTTGGTTCCGGTTCATTTCACTGCTGGAGCCCAGACTTGCATCACTGTCGCTAAAGAGGAAAGTCTTTAAATGTTGATCACTGTAAGATCTCTGGTTTTGTGAATCTATTTAATTTTTTTCACTAGCGCTATTTAGTCCAGGACTTTAACATGTGTTTCAGCCACTTTTTAAGGCAGAAATTAAGTGTTATAAATAAGGTCACACTCATGGTTTAATTTAGAGTTGAAGCAATTAGTCCATTAGTTAGTTAAATCATCTGAAAGTCATTTTTTTATGCAAAAATGCAACAAAAAATCACTGGTTTCAGCTTCTTACAGCTGTATTTGTGCAGGTTTTCTTTCTTCTTCTATCATACATTTTTGGGTTTTGAACAGTTGGACGAAACGGACAATTTGATGGACGTTTTTCACTCCTCACTGACCAGAACTGAGGATTTTAATGAGTATAGATCCTGTAGGTTTAACTTATACTGATAACAAAATTAAAAAAAAGTCCATTTATATGGTTTATATTCTTTATTAGAGCACCATAGTCACTAGTATTTCATGTAGTACAGTTACAGTTGATATTAAACGTGAGTGATTTGGGATCCTGTTTAAATAAAAGCCATTGTCGTGTTTTGTTGTGTTGTCGTGCTCATGAATGAACGATATTTCACGGCAGTCGTGTGTTTTTCTTCCAGGAAAAGAACTCTAAATACTACAACTACACTCTGTCAGTGAACGGGAAGGCTCAGAAACATGGAGCGGACTACAGCAAAGATTACCTGACAGACGTGCTGGTGAGACGTTATTAATGTTTACGTTCTCGTGGCAACGACTCATTTATCACATTATTGATTCAAAGTGAAAATTCCCACAGTATGTCATGAAGACAACAAGGTATTAATTGAACAAAGCAACATAATTGTCAGGAAAAGTCTGCTTGATGCTTAAGATGTTGGATCATAATTTACTGCGAACTTGTTTTTTCGCCATTTAAATCTTTATTGACAACATTACACAGTGACAATAACAAAAATAAAACAAAACAAACACACATACAAGCAAAAAAGAAACCCTGAAGTTCATTGACAATTTATTTGAAGCTCCATGAGGCCCTTTTTTCCTTTTTTTTCCTCCAGTTCTTCTTGTAATCTCAAGATATTTGTCAGTTTTTCCTTTTTTAAGACGGTTTTCTTCAACGATTGCCAGCCAATGATCTTTTGTCAGACGGTGCCTCCTTCCCCCAGTTAATTGTACTTGCTATTAATAGTATTTTTTAAGTATCTGTCATTTCCCATTACACTCTTTTTTTCAGAGAAATTACAGAGATACAAAACCATAAAACTCATAGAGACTTTATTGCCAGACCAATTACAACATGACTTTGCAGATTCATCTGGTTCCCACGATAAAGACTTTACACTTTACAGTTATTCTCTGACATTTCTACATCGAATAATCCACTTTCTCTCCAACGTATCTGACGTCTGTGTACCTTCAGTGTTGTATCCTCCAAAAGTGTTGCTGATTGTTATCTGAAATCTCAATATTAAGCTCTGTTTCTCTTTTATATACTTATTTAAATGCTTATAATTGATGTTGTGAACTTTTTAAATCCACTGACAGTCAGAACACACATTTGAAAACAGTGATATCGACCAGTAGAACAGCTTTTTATTAAGCTTAGTAACTTTCCCCTTACTGTATGTATCTCAATGTCTCTCTCTCTCTCTCTCTCTCTCTCTCTCTCTCTCTCTCTCTCTCTCTCTCTCTCTCTCTCTCTCTCTCTCAGGCCAACATGTCTCTAGACTTCCTCCAGTATAAATCCAACTACCAGCCGTTCTTTATGATGGTTTCCACGCCGGCGCCACACTCCCCCTGGACGGCAGCTCCTCAGTACCAGGACGAGTTCAACAACACCAAGGCGCCCAGAGATCCCAACTTCAACGTCCATGGAAAGGTAGGACGTCTCTTCACTCAGGGATTTTTCATATAATCTTTCATATAATATCCAATGTCAACATACAGAGAAGTGATTTATGTCTCGTCTATATTTCTGTATTTTCTTTCTCTCTTCAGGACAAACACTGGTTGATCAGACAGGCTAAAACCCCCATGACCAACTCGTCTGTTCAGTTTCTAGATGACGCTTTCAAGAAGCGGTCAGTCTGTCCTCCTCCTCACCTTCCTCTTCCTCTTTCAAAGAATATCCTCCTCAACTCTTTTGCATTAGATCATTCTATCTCTCCATCTTCCTTCCCTTCCTCCTACTCTTCCTCCTTTTCATCTTACTAAAGGCTTTTTTTTCGGCCAAATGTTTTACGTTTTTTTTTTTTTAAGTTTCCATATTTATATTTGTGACACCTTAAAGCATTTTTAATGAATTAATAATCTTCTTTGCCAGCAAACAAGGTAGTTACTCTAATATTTATTATACCTTTTTATGGCAGATGCTAAACGTGTTTATATATTTAATTCTGCAGCCGATTGATGAGTCTGTGGTTTCACTGCAGGTTTCTTGTCGTTCATTCTGACCTGCAGGTGGAGAACTCTGCTGTCAGTTGACGACCTGGTGGAGAAAATAGTGAAGAGGTTGGAGGTCAGAGGTGAACTGGACACGACCTACATCTTCTTTACCTCTGATAACGGGTACCACACAGGTATGTACCTGCAAACATGTTTTTGTGTCAATAAGGAGATTGTATTTTTGCTCCTGGTTGTCTTTAAGAACACGTGATATTGATATTTGTAAAGGATTTCTGGATCACTGGGGCTGATTAACAGATTAAGACATTCATTTTCTTTTATTACAATAATTAATTTAGATGATTTTGCAGCCTGTGTTGAGGTTTGAGTAGTGTTGAACTTCTCCCCCGACTGTCTTTCAGGTCAGTTCTCTCTTCCTCTGGATAAGAGGCAGCTCTATGAGTTTGACATCAGAGTTCCTCTCATGGTCAGAGGACCAAACATCAAACCCAACCAGACCAGCCAGGTACAAACACATCACACACCTTTATCAGGTTATTTAGCTGTCAGTGTCGTCCTCATCTGATGTCATTTGTACAATGTAGTTATATGTCAGTAAAATTAAGTAAAAAAGCACTTTTCAATAAACAATTTACCAATAAAATTCAACTGAGAAGAGCTACAACAACCAGAAATCAATCAGTCCACAGTCCAGTCTATAGTGATCATACTGTATCTACTGTAACTAGTACAAACAGTTTATAAGTGTGACAGCAATAAATAAAAAACTATGAACTGATGTATTAATAAATGTTTGTTACATGTATTGTTGGATCATAACCAAAACCTCAAAACAACTGGCTTTATTTTGAAAGGGTATTTTTGCTTCTAATTTCCATTATGGATGGTAATAATAATAATAATAATAGTAATAATAATAACATTATTTGTATAGCACCTTTCATATAAAAAATGCAGCTCAAAGTACTTTACAACAAAAGAAATTAGATGCACCAAATGCTTCACATCAAAAAAGACATGAAATGAACAAACATGTACATAAGACGGAAAATAAAACTCACTTGATAATATTAATAAACACAAAGTGAAAATATAACACATAGTATGTGCTCTTCATTGGTTTTAATTTGAGACTTAACAAGTGAAAACTCAGTCAGTATTTTGTCATGTGAACACAATCTGTAAAACGGTGCCTCGGTCTCTGAAGACATAACAGAACCTCCCGTTTCCCAACGGGTACATTACAGGTTTTAGCCCACAGCTAACTCACTGTATCCATGGCAACGTTATACTTCCTGTTTACATCCCCTAAAGCATAATCAGATCTGTAGCTCCAAAGCAGAGAAGATGATTATCTCCCAAATTGAAGTTTTTTTCATGTTGCACTATTAATATTTTATAATGTTAATGCTCAGAATCGTTGACACTGACGCTCTCCTCCATCTATTCATATACAGACAGTGTTGAAAACCAGCGGACATGCAGACAAAAACTCACTTATCTGTCTGAAATTGGCCTTGAGGGGGGCGACAGTAGATGGGTTTGTGTTGGGAGGACGAGCGGTCGTCTCAATCTAACTGAATACGTTTCATCACGTTGTCAGATGCTGGTGGCGAACGTCGACCTTGGCCCGACCATCCTGGACATCGCCGGGTACGACGTCAACAAGACGCAGATGGACGGCATGTCCTTCCTGCCCGTTATGGTGAGACTGATTGCTAAGCTAATGTTTTTTTTTCCCTCTTTTTCAGTATCTGACTAACAGAAAGTTCATTTCCATAATTTTAATGCCTTTTACAAGGACAGAAAGACGTAGTCTCGACTTAATTCATTGTGGTCTGTCAAGGTTTTATATTAATATACATTTATCTGAGACAGAATTCATGTCCAGTAGTCTGTAAAAAAAAAGTTACTGACACTTATCTCCTTCAGAAAGACATAAAAATGAACACTTCATACAGATGATTTGAACATTTTCCAACTGATAAAACCTTAAAACTCACCAGGAAACTTGACAAATTTCTCCTTAAGTATTCACCACTATCAGTTTCTGAATATTTACACTAGGAAATAGGTCATACAGTTGCTGAATCATGCTTCGTTTGATGTAATGCCTGCGTTAAATAGTCAGTAAGTCATGTTATTATATGTACACTACCCACAGTTTTACCGATTTCCTCCGAAAAACACACATTTTTTTAAAAGGAGATGATTGTTCAAACTAATTTTCACCCACATTTTTTGTATCACTGCTTTTTAAATATTGAAAATAAGCACACATACATTTCCAGATTATCCATGATTTTTTAATTTATTAAATAAAGAACATTTTAATCTGTTTTATTAAAAAAAAAGGGAAAAAAATGAACCCTACATGTGTATTCTCAGAAGACTCTGTCCAACCTTGACTCACATAACCAAAGCTGAACTTGTAGCGGTGAAGTCGATGAAATGATGATGATTATGCACAAATCACATTTTGAGCACTTGTGTGTGTTTGTGTGTGTTTGTCACCAGGAGGGTAAAATGAACAGCAGCAGCTGGAGAACAGACATCCTGGTGGAGTATGAAGGAGAAGGAAGCAACGTGTCCGACCCCGCCTGCCCTCTGCTGGGACCCGGAGTGTCGGTGAGAAGGGAGGCGGGAGATAAAAGTTTTGATGTGGGGAAAGAAAGTCTTTGCTGCAGGAAATAAATACTCAGTGGTGAAACAAAAAAGGCCTTTTTGAACACACAGATTTCAGGGATAATGTGTGTAAACCAGTAAAAAGCAGACATTTTCTAGAAAAACAAAAAGTTATATCTGTCTCTTCCTCTCTTTGCTCTTCTTCTTCAGGAGTGTTTCCCAGATTGTGTGTGTGAGGACTCGTACAACAACACCTACGCCTGTGTGCGCACAGTCGCCCCCTCCGCCAACCTGCAGTACTGCGAGTTTGACGATAACGAGGTAAAGAAACTTTTCACCAAATTATTGTGACTAAAAGATTAGAAATGAAGGCAGCTGGCATGACAAAAAGGGAAAAAAAGGTAATAAGTTTAAGTAATTATGTAACTTAAACCTCTATTAACTGATTTTTTGGTCACTTGTAGACAGCGGCAGCAACACTGACATATCGTCACCTTTAGAGTTGCACTCAGAAATCAAGCAAACAGTTGCTTATTTCTACTTCCAGCAGTTACAGAGCAACATTATCATTCATTTAGAGTCGTGTTTTTGTCCACCTGGTGAATCTAAGTCCAATATTCACTCTCTTTTAGCTTTGTTTTTGGTCTCCACCAAATCCTAAGGGAAATATCTGGCTATTTACCTGCTAAATGCTCCACTATGTTCACCAGCTAGTCTACAGCTAACTGTGTCTGGTTGTTGTTTTGGTGCTGAGCAGGTCGTGTTCAGTGGCTTTTTAGAGCTTTTTCTCTGAAAACAGCTGCCTGCTGCGGCCCAAAACCATGCTATGAGAGCACTGAGAGTGAACCAAAACAGTAAAATTGCAGCCAGACAGCTAAACAATGAGCTGAAACTCACACAACACATTACACACATTTGATACCTTGTGATTGTAAAAAAAAAAAAAAATCAATTACAGCTGCTTTAAATCCACTAAAAGCAGGTTCTGATAGACGACACATCGACAGACAGCAGTGCAGTTTGACAGCAGACTGTATGTTTTCCCCCTGTAGGTGTTTGTAGAAGTCTACAACGTGACAGCGGACCCCTTCCAGCTCACAAACATCGCAAAGACCATCGACCAGGAAGTCCTGGAGAAGATGAACCATCGGCTGATGATGCTACAGTCCTGTGCCGGACAGTCGTGTCGGACACCCGGCGTGTACGACCCGAGGTCTGTTACGGTGCTGCTTTTTAATATCTGAGTCACTGTTTACGGATTATTGTTCTGACAGATTTTCACTGAAAAATACCAGATTAAGCAGCCAAATTTAATTTCCCCACAGATCTGAAATTAGTTGTTTTTCTCCAATAAAAGTGATAAAAAACACATTAAAATAGGTTTAATTACAGAGTTCCAGCATGGCGAGATGTATTGTTTAAAATCCAATTTACACTCACATTTTTATTATGTTTTATTTTAAAATATTTTATTCAGAATAAACACTTCTAAATTGCCAGCTGAAATTCTGTAAATTCCAAATTATTACCAAATTATTTCAGAGAAGTTTTAAAATTTGGCACCAATTATAAAAAAAATAGAAATGTCTTTGAAAGAAAAGATCAATTTCAATCCAAGTACTTAATAAACATTAATTATTAATTTATAAGTGGAAACTTAATCCTCCATTTATATTGAATTTTACACATGACTGTACACAAATTACACTTTTTTTACTTGCTGTGCAAAGACTAAAAGTCTTTCTTGGTGACTTTAGAAAATAATTACATTAATTAATTGTACCAATAGAAAACAGTCTCTATTATCTAGTTACTATTACCAAATTGCATACTGCAAATTACTCACAAATTACGGACCCGTAAAATTTTTACTGTATTTTTAGGCATAAATTTATGTTAAACCTGCTTTGAAAAACAAACCATTTGTTGACTTCAGTCTCTCCATTACAAACATTAACGATCTGTCCTGTTTTTCTCAGGTATAAATTCGACCCTCGACAGATGTTTACCAGCCACAGCTGGCGGCTCAGCAGACTCAGACAAACGATGAAATAAGAAGAACAGAAGATGACGAGGAGAGGACGGAGGAAAGAAGGGCTGTATTGTATTTTGTATTCAGCCTTTCCTGCTGTTGTTGCCTTGTTTTCGGGCCTCCTGAGCCAGTCTCTGTTGTAGATGGATGGAGAAGGGATCGAAGGCATCGTATTTTTTGGGGAAATAGGTGGGTTGCCATGGAGACGGGAGGCCTCTCTGGGTGCAGCACCCACCATTTAAACCTTCCAGTCTTGGCTGCTGTTTAGTGATTTTTGTCAGTGGCTGTGCAGGGATGCCAAATTATCGTTAAGGACGGATTTACACTAGTAAGTCATTAATTTTAATTGTGCATTGAATGTCTGCTCGGTCAGTCGTGATATCCGCTTAAAATCCTGGAAAAATGTGACAAAAGATTGGCCCCCAATGCATATAAATTAATGCCTGTTTCTCTGTGGAGAATATCATATCAACGATCCAAACATTTACTTCTCTGAATACACAGTGCCTGATTCGTCTTTGGTGCATTCGGATCGTCCTCAATCATCTGTCGGAAAATTGGAAATTTTCAATACCGGAAGTAAACACATTAACTTCAACTATAGGGCTCATTTATTGATAAACAATTTCTGCTATTAAACTAATTTAGCGTATAAAATAACAAACATAATGACATGACCGTCACTTGTTCCCAAATCCCAAAGTGTCGCTTTCAGTTTAAGGCTGCAACTAACGATTAATTTCATTATCGATGAATCTGTCGATTATTGTCTCCATTAGTTGACGGATTATTTGATCTATAAAATGTCTGAAACTGGAGAAAAAAATCTTGATTACTGTTTTCTCAAAGCCTAAGATGCAAACTAACCCAAAAATATTCAGTTTACTCTCACAGAGAACTAAAGAAACCAGAAAATATTCACATTTAAGAAGCTGGAAACAGAGAATTTTGGCGTTTTAATTCTTAAAAATGACTCAAAACTATTAATTAATTATCAAAATAGTTGGTTATTAATTTTCTGTTTACTAATAGATAGATAGATATAGACACCATTAGATTAATTGTTGCAGCTCTAGTTAAATTTTTATTTTTAAAGTTAAAAAAATCCAAAGTTTATAAATTTACACTAACTACTACTATATAAATCTAATTGGTAATGACTGTTTTAGTCTTAACAGACAACTGGTTAATATAACTTCCATTTGTCTGTGATAATGTCAACAACATTAAAGTGGTAACTTGTCAAACTTAACAGAACAATGAGGACCAACCAACTGCAGCAAAGAAAAATCTTCTGATAGGAAACACAAGAAGAAGAAGAACTACAGACAGCTGATAGACAGACAGTCCAACAGACAGACGTTACAATGATCTCACAGGAAATTAGTGCCTAATAATCTCCAAAATATAAAAAATCTTGTACTGGAGTTTACACATAGTTAGCGAAACCATCCTGCGGTGTGACGGCGGCTTCAGAGGAAACGCTGACAAACTTTATGAGAATTTGGACCCAAGTTTTCAGGATATTTTGATCACAAATCAGACAGATTGACCTGTTGACCTGTAAAAATAAATGGCAGTTAACCACCTTTATTTGCCAACAAGGGTGCAAAATTAACTTTTTTATCCATCAGCCAAACATCTAGTGAACGTTGTTTTTTTTTGTCTGGTGAATGAAGTAAATCTACCAAACACTTGTGTATTTTACAGGTGACTTGAGCTAATTTTGTTGCCACTTGATTTAAAAACAGGAAATGAGTTGTGAGGGTCGCGAGAGGCAGCAGGTCGTCCGTGAAAACCTCCATCCAAGTTAAATTTATCTGATTAATCGGCTCGTTACCGACGCTGCAGACGCTCAAACACATGTGTCTCCAGCATCAGACGTATCTAAACATCATTTCAATGATTTATCCGACTGTGAGCAAGTGTTAAAGCACCTTTTTCATTCATGAAATTCAAACTAATATTACTTTTTTTTTTTTAGTCATCTTATTGATTTCCTTTGAATTTTATCAGTGTGATGATGTCACAGTTTAATGGACAGCTGCATAATTTCACTGATCATTTCATAATTTATTATTTTATGAATCATTTCAACTTTAGAGTGTTTTCACTATCATCTTTTTTTTTTTTGTCATTGAGCCAAAGTTTTAACACTTTAGTGATTCAGGACAGAGTTGGACTGTCCGGTGAGAAAGCAGGAGGTGATTCTGCCAAAATAAGAGAAGTAATTTTTCCCTGTTTTATTTTATTTTATTTTATTTTTTTAATCTGAAATTAATTTTCCTGATCAGAATTCTCATGTGCGGCTTGTTTTACATGTTTGATGTGAGAATCTTTCAAGGTAAATTAAAATACTCAATTTTAAATCAGTGAACATTAAAAAAGGAAAATAACCGACAGTATTTTATATATTTTGCAACATGCAACCCTTTCACTCCAGCTTTAAGGGAATTTTTTTTTTAAACTTTGGATCATCTATACAAAAAAAAAGTATTTTTCTTTCAATCTTTTGTCAGCCTGCTGATATTTCTATTGTTGCAACAGTGAAATCTGTATTTCAATGTCACTTCTGTTGGATTTTTGAATCCAACAACCTTTATGTTACAGGAATAGCTTCAGATTTTGGGGGGAAAAACATTTATTTGCTTTGTTGTTCAGAGTTAGATGAGAAAATTGATAAAACTCTCATGTTTGTCGGTTTAATATGAAGCTGCAGCCGGTAGACCGTTAGCTTAACGTAGATCTGCCTGCCAGCATCTCTAAAGCCTCTAAAGTCTTATTTATGCAGCTGTAGAGATGCTGCTGGAGGGTTTTTAACCTTTGGAGTTTAGACAGAGCAGACGAGCTGTAGCTTCATATTTAACAGACAGATATGAGATTTATTTTCATCTAAAACTAGACATAGAAAGCAAATAAGCAAATGTCCCAAAATGTTAAACTGCTCTTCTAAAGGTGCTTAGAGCTAGAGCTGTGCGATATGATGATATTTATCCTGTAACCATAGAAACACCTATCGTTTCATATTATGCTGTATCGTTTATGTCGCAAATCAAACTCTTTACGGCAATATTTTCCTTCATTTGGACAATATTTTTTGTAATACTTCACGGCATGGATGCAGGCAGGAAATGTGCATGAAAGCGACACAAACAAACATGGAGGACAGTGAACGAGACACAGAACGGGGTTAATTCTGACTAGTCTGGATAAAACGAGGAGCTCGTAGACAAAAAGAGGTGCAACCTCTGTCGCATGGATGTGTTGTGGCGTTACTCTCCAGACCTCGGCTGATCAGTTCCCAACCACAAAAAAAATGCAAAAAATAGTATTTACATGGAGAAACAACCTCGCAAGCTTCCGCACAATGGAAAATGTCCACTCAACAACAAATCCCACTTCAATAATAATGAAAAAACGCCTCTTCTATAATGTATAAAGGAGGGTTTTTATGAAATAAAGCCTGCAGGCGTTTGGATATGTTAGGCAAGGAAAACCTCTTGCACAAAAATCACTAAGATCTGCTCTGATGCAGACTCAAACGGGCCTGAACAGACCAGAGTTTCTGACTGACGAACTCTAACAAACGAGGACCGCAGTGACCTGGGTGTGTAGTTCCTCTCTCCTCTCTCTTAAACCCCAGAAAAAGGGCGTAGTCATCGTCACACCCTGATTGGCCGAGAGGGGAAACGCACCCAGCTGCTCTTAATTACTACTCGAGTAATTACAGGTGATCTGAAAAACTCTCCAAACAACTCAGAGGGATTTCCGACATTCAGCTACACAGATTCGGGAGAATGAGTGACTGCTGCAGCGGTTTTAGGTATGAAAAGTCCGTAATCCTCCATGTGGTCATTTTATATAAACTACTTATTCATTTAATTTACAGAAAATGTGCTATAACAACACCTGTATCGGGTTATGAGATTTCGGTCGTATCGCACAGCCCTACTGTACCTACAGCCGATACTTTATGCTGATATTCAAATTTATTTTTTAAAAATACGATCAAATATTTGCAGATTATTAACATCTAACCAAAGATCTGATGCGGAGACTTTGGTAGCTAATCGAGTTACATCTGCATGACGTTTATCGCAAACGACTGACTCTCTTCTTTTTATGTTCATTTTAATTGTGATGTTTTTTATTTTTATTACTGACAAGCAGGCAGATAAAACCGGCTGCTCCGTGTGAATCAACTACAGCGAACATGTTAATCCGTTCCACCGCTACCGTCTGTCGTCGTTTTATTCTCGGATGATGATACTTCTGTGCGTTCATACAGCTCTTTCTTCCTCTGTAGTCAGTTTGTTCTGAGTCACGACTGGACTGAATTCAAAAAGTTTCATGTGAGAACACTGAGATTAAAAAAAAAAAAAAAAAAAATCCTGTTGGTCACATAAAGAGAAAAAAACAAAAAAACAAAAACAACAACAGAGACAACAGGACTCAACATGCACCATGTGATTAATTTCTTCCTCTTAACAAAAAAAAAATCAATCACTTTGTTCCAATTCACTGATGCACTTTCCAATCTGTCAGAACTGTTTTGTTGTTTTGGCACCCTTAGTTTATTTTCAGAGTTAGTTTTGATGATGATGATGATGATGATGATGATGTATTTTTGGCTTGTGTTTTTGTCCAAATAAAAAATATTCTCAAGATATAACAGAGACGGTTTGTTCAGTTAATGTTTGACACGACTTTTTGATTTCACAAACTCTAAACAAGCAGGTCCTGTTTCAATTTCTGTTTTAAAAAGCCTTAAAATGTCCTAAAAGTTCTTAAATTGTCTTAAAATTGACACATTTTAAGGTCTTTTTTGTCAGATTTAATGAAACATTTGATAATCTGTGAAACCCAAACCTGCCTTCATACCTTCCTGCTTCATAATTAGCTGTCAAGATGAGACATATTTTGCTGTAACATACAGTAACTTTTACTTGTTTTACATCTCTCCATATATACTAATGTTTTCTGCTAATTATCTCCCCTAAAAAGCAAATTTAGAGTCAAAGTTTAGACACACAACCTGTAGAAAAACAACCTTTACAACATGCTTGTTGTCCAATAAAAGCTCACAATGAAATGTGGATTTAATACAAATATATTTATTAACAAATACAACTTCCTAAAATAGTCGTATTGACAGTTTACATTCTCACAGTTTTAATTTAATCTAAAATTCATGTTTCAGAGGTTGATTTAAAATTGGATTAAATGTACTCAGAGTTTAATTAGAGCTCCGATGTCAGTAGTCACCTACTAACAAACTGAGTTATTAAAAGGTAAATAAGTTGAGAAAAATCACTCATCTTTAAGTGTCTGTGTTAACTGTAATTTAGAAGGAAAGTTGATGGATTCAGTGTCTCTTCTGCAGTTTGTTTGCAGTCATTTAAACCGCATATACATTTTGACCCAATTCTGATTTTTTGCTCATATTCAGCACAGATCGGATATTTATTATTATGAACGTGTAAACAGGAAAAAAGCGCATGGAATCAGATATTCTCAGATCCGTTTCAGGTCTCAATCATATGTGGAAATAAATCTGATAGTAATCGTCTTTACGATTCACACGTCATTGAAAATGCGACCATCTTATACTTTTTCGCATTTAAATGACGTATAATGTTACTTTCATATGCGAGTGTAAACACAGGTATTTGATATTGTTCACTTGTAAAAGTAGATGTAAACAGACGGTCAGAAAAATCTGATACAGGCAGAAAATCGGACCTGGTCATCAGGATATGCAGCGTAAATGCAGCTTAAGTCCAAGAAAACAGATTTATTTATTTATATTTATCAGCTCCTCATTTCAAGTTTCTGTTTAATCTCTGCTGCATTTAATAACTTCACTGCTGAGAAAATGCAGCTTTGTTTTGTGTGTAAATTAAAGGCCACAGTTGTGTAGAGAGAGTGTTTAACATCTTGTATTAATGTTAAACTTCCCTAATTTCTATCATACTGTTTATTATTTTGTGAGATAAAATACAGTTTAAACTCATGATTTTGGGACGTTAAATGTTTTTTTTGCATCATTTCCAGTTCATCATTTGAGCAGATTAAGACTTTTTCTGTTAAAACGTTTCTAAAAAATGTTTTAAAGTTATCGTAACTGCTCATTTCACCACTTTTGGTTCCCTAGTGGTTGATGGGAGGTTTGATCTATGCAGCATCCACATGTCGCTCCAGACAAACTTTAAAAATGTAAAAAAAAAAAAAAAAATCCAGAAAGTCCAGAAATTAAAATAAACCGACTGTACATTTAGTTTTCAGTGTTTGCTCAGCTTGCAGTCCACCTTTTTTTTTTTTTCCCGTGGCACCGTCATCAGCTGTCCCCTCCCTCGAGGACGGGCAGGAACGGCAGGTCGGTGCTGCCCAGGTAGGTTCTGCCTCGGTGCTGGAAGACGTCGCTGATGGCCCACGTCAGCCGGCCTTCGGGGTCGTGCAGCGTTCCCACGAGCTCGCAGTCCAACCCGAGCTCCAGGACCAGAGCGTAGCGCGGCAGCAGCAGGTTGTAGCCGCTCAGAGGAATCACCTGGAAACACAAACACAGTCAGTTGTAACTCTACAGCTGAGCAATGCTACTGTATTCTGGTTATTTATATAAAAAAGATCTTAATTTGAAACAATTTAAAGCGTACAAAGGATGTTATAAGATTAGTTAGATTTCATTTGGTTTGATTATACTGGAGTCTGTCAAATGGTGAATATTTAGCATTACTCTACTACCGTTTTTTCTCATTTTAGCCGACTTACTACAGATAATATAGACTTTATATCAACTATTAAAAGCATCACAGTAGTTTAGATGTTTGAATGTTTCTTCTACCTACAGAAGCAGGAAGCTGCTGGTTTACTGAAGCGTCAGTAAGGTGTGAAAATCAGCTTTAAACCCGCTAAAAAAACATTGTTTATTCCTGGCATTGAGCATATTTCTGACTTTAATTTTATTTCTAGGTTATATTATTATTTCATGGTAATGTGTTGCAGACTTTTCCGTTCAGTTTTCATCACCACAGAATAATAACTGACAACAAGACCGAAACTAACGATTCATCATCCATTAATCTGTTGATTATTCTCTCAATTAATCGTTTTGTTGATGTCATTTCAGTGAAAAATACCCGTTAAAATTTCTTAGAGCTGACAGTGACGTCTGATCAACAATCTAAAACCTGAAGATATTCAGTTTATGATCATGTACGACACAGAAAAGCAGCAAATTAATTTTCTGTTGATCGACTAATTGATGAATCTTTGCTACTAACAGCTGCAGCTCTGATCTGTGACTTTTCTCAATCAAATTAATGGTTTGATCTATTAAATATCACAAAATAGTAAAAAAAATGCATGTCATAGCTTCACAAAACACAATATGACGACTTCAAATTGATTCTTTGGTTCAACCAACAGTTCAAAACACAAAATATATTCAATTTACAAAAGTATCATAAAAACAGAAAACTGAAAAATCCACATTAGAGGAGCTCGACTTAAAAGATTGATCGAGCACCAATTAGCCAACTAATTGTTTCTGATCAGTTACAGGGATTAATATACATTCATACACACTGTGCTTATAGTATTTTTGCTCTGTATTATATTCAGTCGGCCAAATAACTGCCTGTATGTGGACATAACGGGCTCCTGGAACGACCTGCCTGACGAGATAAGGCTCCGCAGAATCAGCAACTTCTTTTAAAATCACTTCTTCAAACCCATTTCTACAGACTTGCTTTTATGTAATGTTGTCTTTCCATCATCTTTCTATTGTCTTTTAATCTTTTTATCATCTCTTCATTGTTTTTCTTTGTCTTTCTTTGTCAGACCTGTAACTGTTTCCTGTGTCTTGTCTTTGCTTTGCATCGTACTGCTTTTGCTTTGTCTGTCAAAGCACTTTCTGTTTTTAAAGGTGCTATATAAATAAAGATATTATTATTATTATAATAATGTCATCACACATCAGGAGGAAGTGAGAGTGTTTATGGTGAAGATACAGGACGTCTTGTTGTTGTACTGAGAGTCAAGTCACCTCAAAAAGGTCGTTTTCCCGTCTACTACCAGTTTAAATGCTCCAGAACAACAACAAAAGGAGTCTTGATGTGATGGATAAAGTCTCAAAAGTCTGCTAATTGATTTTCATACCTTATTAAAAATCAGTGGAAACCAACAGCTGCGTGAAATGTGGAAAAAAACCAGATTATAAAATATAAAACACCAGAAAAATGGTTGGCAGGAACGATAAAGTGTGTAAACAAATGGAGACATTTCGATTTTCAATAAAGTTTTCTACTTCGGGCTGATGTTTTTCTAAGCAATCACTTCGTCCAATTAGGTTTAACTGAGCTTCAGTACTTTTCTCTTAATGGGAGTTTTCCTGCAGCTGAACTGGAATCACTGGTCCGCAGCTCATTTAACATTTTAAGAGACGTTTCTCCGTCTGCGTGACCTCGACTGACATTTCCCAGAGTTCACTGGGAGTTCAGAGTCCTGCTACACACACACAACTGCAGGACGATGTGACAAATATCTTTAAGTGTGTGTGACAGAGGAGTGTATTCAACTTAAAATGTGTGTGTTTTGGTCTAACAAATCCGTGTGTGTGTGTGTGTGTGTGTGTTAAAGGGTCTTGGCCCTGTCCTGTGAGATTTCACACTATCTGGTCTCATTGCAGCCCAGAACAAAGCCTGTTATTCTCCACCGAGTGACAGACAAAACAATCGTGAATCACACAGCGTTCCACAAGGAGCAAATGCATCATGGGAAAGTAGATTTGGTTATAACTACTGATAACGCTGCTACGCTGCACGGCCTTAAATGTTATTTGAATATCAGGATGTGGAGTTTGACGGGGGGGGGAAGAGTGTTTGGAAGCTGAAAACATTTTCTGGATCAAAGTAGCAAAATCACAAATATCTTCTGTTGATATTCAATCATTTTTAGTTTAATATTTGTTGAAAATGATTTAGTTTCCACCAAAATATAAGAACTTTCAGCAGGTGATTAGTCATTTTGATTCATACTGTGATCTTGAGTTTTAATCCTAATTAAACATCATGCTGCACCTCAACATGTGCAGTATTTTTACCTATTTTCTAAGTTACAACAGCTACAAATTTATGTTTTGGCGTCTTAAATCCTCCTTATTTACTAAATTTAAATAATATTTAACTATTAATAAGAGAACAAGGACCAGAATCATCTGTACGTCTCTGTGATTATGTAGTTTCTTTCTTTTTTAAGTTATCATTTTTATTTAAATACAAAACTTAAAGCACAATTACATCAAATTAAGTCCCACGTAAAGCTAGACACTCACCAAGAAAGTTATTATTTTAACTATAATATATGTTTGTTTAAATAAAAAATATTAACATTTACAGAAATGTGCAAAAGTTTGAGGCACTTTAGATGTTTCATGCAAAACCATCAACCATCTGCAGCATGACAACGACTCCAAACACACAGCCAGAGTCATAAAGAACTAAATTCAGCAACAAGAACAACAAGGAGTCCTGCAGCAGATGGTCCGACCCCCCCAGAGACCTGATCCCAACATCATGGAGTCGGTCTGGGTTTTACATGAAGAGACAGAAGCAGCTGAACTGTTTTAAAAGGCAAAGCTGATTGATTTCATTTAGGTTTTTTTTTCCTGTTTATTTAACTTTTAGTGCCTAAAACTTTTGCACAGTACTGTACATACACGGATGAGCCACTTTTAGACTCTAATAACATAATTTCATGGAGTAAACGCCCTTCGTTTTTCCAGTTTTCTCCTGAGATCATATCTAGCTCTAACTGGAAGTTTTGGAAATATTCGGAAATAATCAATAATATGATTAAAACCCTCCCAGTGACACCAACCTTGGCCAGGAAGCGTTTGACCGCCGGGTACGGGGCGATCATGTCCAGGAAGGGAGGCATAAACTTCCGAAATCGAGGCGTTGTTATGCCGACCAGGAATGTCCCGTGGTCACTAAGGCGGATGTTGTCAGGGTAACCGATCATGTTGTCCATGATGATCTCCTTGGTACCAGCTTTGGGGCCTTTGAGCCAATATCTGAGAGAAGAGTCAGACTCAGTATTTGTCCTCTGAGTAACTGATGTGGATCTCATCGTGTGTCTGTGCGTGTTTACCTCAGTATGCGTCCGATGCTCGTCTCCGCCAGTAGCAGGAAGTGTTCGTCGGGCGACAGGACGATGCCGTTGGGCATGTAGAGAGAATCCAGCAGGACCTTCACACTTCCTGTCTGAGGATCGTAGGACAGAAGACGACCGAGTCTGTTCAGCTCGATCACCTGAAACATCGGACAGTTCGGTTCAGTTCAGTTTAGTCGACTTTAAGTTATTTTAACTTTCTGTGACTTTGTTCAGTTTAGTTTGGTTTCGCTGAGGAAGACCACACTTGAAAGCTCTGGAGAAAGCTACTATGTGGACCTTGAGTTAAAATTTTATACATCAAACTAACTTTAAATTTATCTTAGCTCTTTATTTTAGTTAAGCTTTGTCATTTTAATTTAATTAAGATTAATTTATTTTAGTTAAGTCTGGCTTTGTTTAGTTTATGTTAGCTTATTTTGTTAAGTTTAGCTTAGTTAAGCTTTGTTTATCACAAAACAAAAGTTTAGTGTTGCTTAAGTCTAGCAATTAAGCACAGTTTAGCTAACTTAATTTGAGCTAAAATTAGCCTAGTTTAGTATAATTTAGTGCTTAATTAAGTTTAGTTAAGCTTGGCTTAGTTTAACTTGGTTTATGTTAGCTTAATTTAGTTTATTATTTTATTTATTTTAGCTTTCTAGTTAAGCTTTGTTTATCTTTTGTTTAGTGTTGCTTAAGTTTACCTATCTATCATAGTTTAGCTAACTTTAGTTTAGGTAAGCTTTGCCTAATTTTCTATAATTTAGTTTAACTAGGCTTTATTTAGTTTAGTTCAGAGTAATGGAAGCACTGGAATAAATTAGATCTACTTATGAGGGAAAGGAAAGTATAGAATTTCATAGAAAATATAAAAATCTATGTTTAATTTTGCCATTTGTTGCATTAAGTATTCAACCCTTTCCATAAGTATTGTGTTTTTAATGTCATGTTTTTATTTCTATAGTTTCACCTCCAACAATCTGGTCCTTGACAGTTAGTATCTTGAAAACTAGTGGTTGGATTTCTAATATTTACAGTGAATATTTGTGATCTGTGCCCATCACAAGTGTGCAGCAACTTGCTGAAATGAATGGATGTTTAGCATTTTCCTTTTTTGGTAAAAATCGGCCGGATGAACAACAAGAGGCCTGAGTGTCCTTGTGTGTTTTGGAGGGTTGCAGTTACCAAGCAACGATGAAAAAAAAAAACTTAATGGACCCTGAATGCATCAGCCTTCCTGTGCCTGGTTACTTGTTAGAAGACCAAAGTGTTTCCTAGAACAGTCAAACACCCGCTTCTTACATCATTTCACCTCTTTTCAACTCTTCTCGACGCTTCACTGTGCTTTTAAAATTCACATCTAGAAAGAGAATTATTTTAAAGCTTCTAACTGGGACTGAACTTATCCATATTTCTCTGCATCTGACCTCCAGTTTGACGTGTCTGCGTCCCCAACGACTGGAAGAGTCTGTGAAATAAATGATCCCAGTCTGGGAGGAAATGTCGAGGCCGTTTAAAAAGGCGAAGGGAACGCCGTCAGCACCTGAGGACGGAGAGGAGAAACGAAGCAAAGACGGGTCACAGATGGAGAATGAATCTGCAAATTATGATTAACTTGGCTTCATGCACATCAACAAACACACACACACACACACACACACACAAACACACTCTCTCTCTAAACCTTGTGAATTAGCCAGCAGCAGAGTTTTTTCTCCAGTTTTAGGGTTGACGCTGTGAAGCCCAAAGTAAGAGTCGGCGACTATCAGCTGACCGTGACGATCCAGACGAACGCCGTGAGGACGACCACACGAAGGCTCATAATCTGTGCTGCTGCCTGCAGACACAAAAGACACAAAATACTTTTGTTTGTGTTTTCTGGCTACTGAACCAATTTTGTGATTACACGCTCACATATACTGATGATTATCTGCTTTAACAAACTGAGAAAATGATGCAGAGATTAAATCTAAACTAAAAAAGACATGAAAACATCCTGATTTTTTAAAAATTGTTAATCTATATTTATAATGTATTTGACATGGATTTATGTTTTTGATGCATCAAAGAAAGTTCTGCTGGAACATACTGTTTGTAGTTAAATATGGTTACAGGAAGTGTAGAGAAACAGAGAGGAAGAAAAGAAAATAATCTCCTGATTTATGTTGCTAACAGGCCTGAGTCTCTCTGAGTTATTGAGAAAATTAAAGATGAAACAACAGAATGTTTGAACTGTGAAATACTGAGACCAGATAGCATCTTAACATACTTCAGATACTTTATAAAGAACTGGGGTTAAAAGGAGAAGTTCATATTGTTTCAAGTGTATTTTAACACAATACTGACGTGCCCACATGTACATTAAAGGAGTTATTGGTCGCTGTAATTGGCTACAATAAAGATCTCTTCCTAAAATTAATGTAAGTCATGTTTAAGTTCATCTGCAGACAGTCTGAGTTACACAAATCAAGTGTTTATCTTCTCGGGCTGTGACTAACGATTATTATCGTTATCAGTGAATCTGCTGATGATTTTCTGGATGAATCATTTACTAAAAAAAAAAAAAAAAAACAGTGACAAAACGGCACAGTGATGTCTTCAATTTGTTTGCTTTGTTTGACTTATATTTCAAAACCAAACAATATTCAATTCAGTGTCAAATATGATGTAGAAAAACAGAAATTCATCATGTTTGAGAGGCTGAAAGTAGAGAATTATTTGCTTGAAAAATTACTGAAGCTTTGGCTTTGAAGCCAATTCAATTCAATTTCTGTCAACCGACAAAAAAGATTAATCAAAACTTTTGCTGTGAGATTCCCTCTTTGTGCTTCAACATACAGAACAAAGAAGAAACCGTGTACAACATAGGCTGCAACTTTGGAATCCAATTAATTTGATTAAGTTACACTGCTGAAGCTTCATATTAACTTCAGATGTACTTTTGAAGTCAGTTTAACGACGTCTGTGGATTTTGACCTCCATCTCTTACACTGAAATTGATTTAAGAAAAAATCTTTGTGTCCATTTTGAATAGGAGAAACAGCAAAAAGAAACTCTTTCATATGTGCATGTGAGTATTTTAAGACTTGAAAAAATTAATGAAAAAATGTGAAAGTATCCTTTAAACTTAAGCAAATTACTAAAACTAATAAGAGCTGGGATGCAAACAAGAGCTGCTTTTTCTTTCCATCTATTGAACTTTAAAGAAAATTAACTAATGATTAAAAAACTTCAGCACCAAAACACAGGCTGCAGTGTTGAAAAGAAGAAAAAACAAAAACAGTCACACACTGACATACTGTAAAGTTGTGGAAAGCAAAGCAAAAAAAAAAATATGTGCAGGAAAAAGAGCCAAATAGGACGAGAGGAAGAATAGCGTCATCTCTGAACGAAACACAAACCGCATTCTGGTAAATTCTGGCCCATGTGGGTGACGAGGGTGAGGCTGTCGTCTGGACCGATCCTCCACAACTTCCCGTCAACTGTTCCTGTGTACACATTACCTGGAAAAAGACACACAAACGCACTTTTTCAGGTTGATTTTTTTAGTGTTTTATGGGTGAAAAAGCAACAGAGGAGACATTTAAACCTTCACGGGACACTTTATAATATAAGAGCATACATTTTTTTACTAATGTGTGGAAAAGAAAAACTACAAAAAGCAACCAGGTATCCAAGCAGATCAGTTCAAGATCTACGACACAGGCATCCATCAAAGGTCTGGACCAGATAAGAGGGTCAAAGGTCAAAAGTCCCTGACAAGAAAAACCTCTGAGAGTCAAAAGAAAATCTGTCTACAAAGTGTAAATCACTTGTGTAACTCAGACACAGATAAGATCCAGCACACTCACCCTCCTCATCGGCAGTGAAGGATTCTGGTCCGTGTAGTTTCCCAGCAAACAGTCTGCGGCCCTTCTGGAGACGGGTGTTGACGGCCAGCGGCCCCTCGAGGGCCGGAGGAGGCCCCTTCAGTCTGGAGGAACATATTTAACTGTTACTTCAGGTTTTCTGGGTATAAATCATCTCTAGATAGAATATTTATCTGACAGTTAATGGAATAAGATGGAAAACACACTTTTAATGACTAATAAGCATGTTTATCTTTTAAAATATTTCTGATTAACAACTTTTATACAGTTTATGTGCATCTTCTTATGATGTCAAAACACTTCAACCAGGATTAATGTGTATTTTTTTTTAGCTCGTTATTGCATCCAACAAGTGTGCAGCATCAGAGGGATTGGAGCTGAAACGATAAGGCGATCGGCAATGATTTTAGAAACAATTAATCGTGATATTTCAAGCAAAAAACAAAATAAAACACCCAAATCATCTGGTTCCAGCTCTTCAAATGTGAGGATTTTCTGCTTTTCTCTGTTTTATATCATTATAAATTGAATATATTTGGGTTTGGACTGTTGGCCAGAAAAAAAACAAGATATTTGAAGATGTTTTTTCCTTTTTTCACTATTTTCTGACATTCTATGAACAAAAACATGAATAAAAAATAATCAGTAGATTAGGAGTTGTTAGCTGAGCAACACAAAATCATTTTAATTATCTATTAATCTGACAATAATCTTCTAAATAATTGATTCATTCATCTTTTGAGCCTCTGATGCTCATCAGAAGTTTGCAGAGTCCATCTTCTAATTGCTTGTTTGGACTAAAACTCAAAGATATTCAGTTTACAACAATGTACATTTTTGCTTGACTTTAACGATTAATCGATTATCAAACTAGACGCTGATTAATTTTCTGTCACTCGACTTACTGAACCAAACCAGAGTGTACGTTTGCATGTTTGTACTGTTCATACTTACACGTGTGGTTTGGGGTCGATGGGAGACGGCAGCAGATAAACTCCAACAGCCACAGCGAGCAGAACCACTGATAACGATCTTTTACCCAACCTGACAACGAAAAACACAGCTGGAAATGACTAAAAGACACATTTAAAACACATTGGCTAAATTATCTAACAAGGGCAGTGAAGAGGATTGTTACTGAGGATGTAATCTGTTAATGTGACAGAGCAGCTGCGATGTGTGTTGTTTTAAATGTTTTTATCTTTTCCAGTAAATTCCTCATACTGTGTTCACTGGGATACAAAAACATGTTGAAAAACGATAAAGAGTAAATTAAGTCAAATTTCAAAAAAATGGTTTAAGTAAATACAAGTAGAGTATTGTAATCAATTAAAAGAGCTACAACGATTAGTCGATTGACAGATAATTAACGGCAACTATTTTGATAATCGAATAATCTTTACAGTCATTTTATAAAGTAAAAAAAGCAAAAATTAGCTGTTTTTTTTTTTAGAGGATTCAATGCTTTTCTTTGTCACATGTGATAATGAATTGAAAATGCAACCTTTGACTCTGGGAAATTGTATTATGTTATATATTTCACTATTTTCTGACATTTAAAGACCAAACAATTAAGTCAGGAATAATCAGCACATTAATCCACAATTTAAATAATCGTTAGTTGCAGCCTTTAATTAAAACAACAAATATCTTTTAAAAAAATGTTATTCTGTGCACAAACCCCTAATTTAAAGTCAGGATCCCTTAAATCACAACATTTATAGGCTTAAATTATAAAAGTAAAGAAAAATGGAGTCTGATAAATTTATTTATTAAAATATTTTGAACATTTGGAATTTTCCGGTACAGGATACAAATCCTCTACAACAGACATACAACAATATACTTCATTACAATAACAATGATTCCACAAATAATCACCTTTATAATTATATAAAATGTCCTTATTTGACCAGAGTTTGTCTGTCTTTAAGAGTTTACTGAGTTGTTTAGTTTGTAAACAATCAAACTGAGTCATTTTATCCCTAAAAGTTTCTTATTCCATGCAAATGTCACATTAATCTTAAAGTCCAGATGAAACGGCATTTCAAGACTTCCGTATCGTGACGTATTTCCGAGTGAAACAGGACAGACAGGCGGGACGTAACGTTGGGAGGATTTTGATTTGAATGTTGAAAAGTGTCGTAATGAATCTGTCCCTAAAAGCTGAAGATTGATTGATTGATTGATGGATGTCATGATGTTACTGGTTGAAATTAGTTGGTTCAAGCCTTCGTAAGCACACATTTTGTTTTACAAGAGGAAAACATGGTTGGATTTTGATATAAGAATACAAATAAATGGATTTGTTGGGTTTTTTTTGTCATTTATTGATAAACAGGTGCACAATATGACTGAGGATGTGATCTGAAAGGGTTAAAAAGGCATTTATACATTTCATCTCGACTTTAATATAAAAAGGGTTTTTAAAGCTGCTGTTTTTGTGTTTGCAGCTTATTATCTAGTTAATAAGTCAACAGTGTTGGGAGACGCTTGCTGAGGTGAACTTTGACCTGTATGAGATGTTTCTCAGTGTCGTGGCTGTTAGACACAGTTATGCAAAGCAAACAGTCTGATTGAATCAAACTACAGATCAATATTTAAGTAAATCAATAAGACTGTAAAGTGTTTACGTGGAATTCCTTTACATGATGTACAGGAAGAAACAAGTTCTTGCTTTAATGCTATCAGAAGTAAAAAGAAGATGGGGTGAAGCAGCAAAGATGTCAAAATTTTAACATGTTCAATTCCAACTTCCTTAAGTAGCTTTATTTATTTATTTTTGTTATTGTCATTATTATTTTATTGTTATATTGAAGCTACATGATCCCTCTACTATCTGCAGTACAAGCTGTGTTTCCTGTCATGCATCATAATCCAAATGATATCGAGCTACATGTCTTCTACATCATTTTATGCATCTTCTCCATTGTTTTGTTGTTTAAGTGTCTTATTTCTTGGCTGTTTGCTTTAATTGAGCTGTGAAGCACTTTTCCTTTAACAAAGGTGCCATATAAAACTTGAAGATCCACTCCAGACATGTTTTAAGACATATAATACTCTGCTTTGAATCATAATTAGTGTGGTTTTTCCACACAGAAGTTCAAAGACATCTACTCTTCTGCCTCATTAAAAAAACAAAACAGGATTATCTTCCAAACTAGTTGTGATGTCGTAAATCACACTTGACTTTAACTCACATTTAAAGTGAGCTCAGAGAAAGTTTCCAGTTTCAGCAGCTGAATGTGAAAACAGACGTCTAGTGTGAAACTGTGCACAGTGAAGCTCAAACATGCAAGTTCAGGGACAATGAGCGGAGGGGACTTTAACTCTGTTACGCAACCCAGTTTGTCACCTCTGGTGTCTCTGGAAACACTGGGATCTCCACTCTAATTCAACATTACATCTTGCTGGTTAATGTGCCGACTGCTGAGGGAGAAGGAGGGGAAACGTTTATAAAAGAAAATTCCAGAGAGTAACCTGAGATTGTTCCCCGAGATGATCAATGATCTAAACTGTTGTTACTTCATCAGATAATCACTGATCAATGTGTCGGCTGAGACACGCTGACAAAGCTCTGCAGTGAACAGTGTCATGAAGAACTGTCATCAAAACCAGCTTGTTTTTAGATGAGACCTGCAGAAAGTATCTAAACTATATTCCATAATTTGTAGGTTATTTGTAGAAGCTGAATTCACTGTAGATCATAATATATTTTGGACTTTACCATTAAGCAATGTAGACAACTGCCTGGGCCTCCAATTAAAAGCTATAGATTTATTAGGATGTTTAGATATGAAGAATATTAAATTATGTTACTATTCTAACTCGTTGTACCCTGAAATAACTTACAAAAGGCCCCAAAAGCGCTAACAACAACAGTCACTTCCAGGTGACAACTGGTGATCTGGGTGGTGGAGATATGAGAAATTGGCAAATTTGTTTATTTCTGTTGTCATTTTCAGCCGTAACTGTAACGTTTAAAGATATAGGCTAAACTTACAGTGGTCCGACGTATCTGACGTTTCTGCTGTGTTTATTTTATGTGCTGTGTTGCTTTGTTAGCGTCTTTATAAACCAAATCTACCCAACAGCAACATCTCACTGCTGGTTAGGCTAACTGCCTGCTGCCTTTGTCATAATGGGAACCTACCTTACCACCACTTTACTCATTTATACTTACTTATGCCTACTTTTAATTACTCTTACTACTTATACTTATTTAAATACACAGGGGTTTTCTACCCAGAAGTTAATGTAAACAAATATCGTGATTGGTTCAATATTTCTATTATACTTCGACTTCAGAGGAAAACTTTGCAGGGTTTTGTTGAAACTTTATATAGTATTTCAGTGGACTATATACCAGTGCAAGAGACTGAAAATAGAGCCCCCCGACACTATCATTTGTCTTGTGTCTGCCACCTTTATTTTTCATGTTTTTGTTCCATCTTGGTATAAAATTCAAATCCCTACAGACACTTTTGTCTTTCAAAGCATGATTTTTTTTCACTTTATAGCCCACGACACTCTAAAGGTGCATGCACAAACTGTGTACGCTGCACCAAGAACGCTCTCCAACTTTTCCTGACATTTTACCCCGAGTCTAGACAGAAAACATGGCATAAGCAGCAACATGTCAGCAGAGCAGCAGCAGCAGTGACTGCTCTGTCTGTGTGTCTACACTGGAGGCGTTCAGGTGCAGTGTTAAGCGTAGGTCACCCGCGTGTTGGAAGCGCTCCGAGCAACAATACACATGACTGTAGTGACGCACGTAAAACGGACTAAAATAGACTTGAAGCGTAAATGAACACCTTGAGATTTCACTCACAAAAAACAACAATTAAAATATGATGTATTATTATTCATTAAACTATCCAGCATTATATAAAATAGTTTAATAGCTTCACCTTGAACACAAGTTAAGTAAATTTAAGTTCATTGTGCTGATAATTCCTCTATTTCACTCTTCACTTTTAAGTGGAAAATTTGAATGCAGTATCTTTACTATGTGGTACAACACCAGCATTCCCAGTTAGAGAAAGGATGGAAGTAAACAGACAGACAGACTTTGCCTGAGGCCACCAATTCAGTAAACCCGCCCCTGGGAAGCAGCAGGTATCTGTTACAACTTCAACAACCGCCCACAGATTGTTAATCTGATTAATTACCTAAACCTGTGGGAGTAAACCTGCGGGTGTATTTAATTAATATAACTGCTGCTGGATACATTCAATTAATGCCGATAAGTAGACTGACTGTTAATGGTTTCAAAAGAAGTGTTGAATTGATTTCTACGTCGCGGGTGCTTTCACGACAATTAAAGTAAAATTAAACTGACAGATTTCTGAACGCGGTTTGGCGACGCAGAAATGACTCTCATACTTCTGGTGTTTGGACGAGTTAAAAGAAAACACCACAAACACTTTAAATATTCATTATGTGCGCGTGAGTTAAGAATGAATAAAGTGTCACACTTACATGGTTGAGTTCTGAGTCTTATCGTCGCCTCTTCCAGTTGAATCTGAGCGACGGGAGCAAATGAATTGACGCCAAAAGTTTATTTCCTAGGATGGCGAAGTTATGACCCAACCACCTCTACTCCTGATTGGCTAGTGCTCGCTGCCTTCGTTGGTTGGATTGGTTGGGTGAGGAGTGAGATTGGTTAGAGTTAGGGAAACGATATAAAGATCAGCCAATCAGAGGCAGAGGAGGGCGGGACATGACTTCGCCATCCTAGGAAAAGAAAATATCGCGAGTGGGACACGGAGAACAAAGTGTAAATAACATAAACAGCACATCCGGCTATGACTTAAAATAAAAGTAGTGTTGAGGCACAGTTTTCCAGTCTGTGCTCCTCTATGGTTTCAGACGTTTAGCAGTGGTGGAAAGTAACTAAGTACATTTACTCAAGTAATTTTGAATGGGATGCTACTTTATACTTCCACTCCACCACATTTCAGAGGGAAATATTGTACTTTCTACTCCACTACATTTATTTGACAGCTTTAGTTACTTTTCAGATGAAGATTTGACACAATGGATAATATAACAAGCTTTTAAAATACAACACATTGTTAAAGATGAAACCAGTGGTTTCCAACCTTTTTGGCTTTTGACGTCTTAGCGTGTAGTCGGGGTCACATGTCTATGAGTTGTGAACAGCTCCACCAAATAGTGATTTTTCCCTCTAAACTTCTCACATGCTTTCATTTCAATAAATGTTCAAATGATCCCATATTTCACCAGAAATCAAAGATTAGAGAAAAAGTCCTAAAACTGAAAACAGACTTGTATATCAGAACTTTGATTTTCCTTCTTTCCTCTCCAATTAATCATCTCACGACCCCTCAGATTTAGCTGGTGACCCTTTGGAGGGGCCCGACCCCTAGGTTGGGAACCACTGGACTAAACTAGCTAACTGTATATAAAGTAGTTCAAACTAGCTCCACCTCCAGCAGCTACAACAGTAACATGCTGCTCTAACACTGATGCTTCACTATTAATAATCTAATGATGTCATATATAATAATATATCAGTCAGAGGGACCAAACCACTACTTTTACTGCAATACTTTAACTACATCAAGCTCATAATACTTATATACTTTTACTGAAGTAGGATTTTTCATGCAGGACTTTTACTTGTAATGGAGTATTTTTACATTGATGTATTGGTACTTTTACTTAAGTAAAGGATCTAAATACTTCTTCTACCACTGCTTTTCAGATACTGGTACTGAACCTGAGTACAATTTTACAGAAGGGTCTTAACTTGAGTACTTCAATTTAAAGAGACACTGACAACACAACTGAGGGAAATACTTTAAAGTCAGCATTGTGCATTGCTGAATTGACATATTTGCAGGACCGAGTGAATATTTTTTGTATTGGCCGCCTTCTGACTCCTGCACCTACTTCCCTCTGTGCTTTGTGTTTGTAAAATGAACACAAATTTATTTTACTAGATTTTAAAAATATATTCTGTCAAAGTGCCCCTCTGAACGACAGGGCAACAAGTAGGACTGCCACTAATAACTATTTCCACTTTTGATTAATCTGCCAATTATTTTCTAGATTAATTGATTGGTCTATAAAACACCAGAAAATAGTGATGCAATCAAACTGCTTGTTTTGTTTGACCAACACATAAGACATCCTGTTACACAAAAACATAAGCAAACACTTACAATTCAGAAGCTGGAAGATAGAAGTAAAGAATGTTTTGGCATTAACAATGACTTAATCAATTAACAAATACTTGCAGGCACTACCTTAGTTGATTATTAGTTAGTTAGTTTTACCAGAAATTCACAATTCAGATTTTCTTTTAAGCTCAGATTTTGGATGTTTGTTTATCTCTGAGCTCTTACGTTGAAGGCAGCATTGCTTTTCATCCTGTATTTTTCAGGTGAACGTCTGCAGTTTGACACACACACAGAGTTTAGTGTGTGTGTGTGAGACATGAGGAGGGGGAGGAGGAGGAGGAGAAGGAGGAGGAGGAGGAGGAGAAGGATTTCCCATTTACTGCCTTTCAGGTTGTTTGAGTTGGGGTCAAACAGAGGACAAGAGGAGGAGTTGTTGCTTCTGTTCCACACTTCATTACAGCCTTAACACTGACAGCAACAGTATAAACACAATTTATACGCAGTGAGCCATAAATAAAGACAGTGTTTTGGCACAGACGGGAACCTCGACTGCTTTCTTACAAAAATCAAAGTCTGCATGCTGGTGCTTGAGATGCAAAGTAAAAAAAAAAAAAGCATTGGAAATTATCCGGTGACTAATTTCCAGTATTTATTAAAGCCTTATAGTTAAAGGACCAGTAAGTAAGATTTATTGGCATCTAGTGGTGAGGTTACTGATTGCAACCAGCTGAATTACTATATGTAGTAGCTGAGTTAGCATAGCTTAGCATAAAGACTGGAAGCAGGAGGAAACTATCTAGCCAAAAAAAAAAAATCACAATTCCTAGTTTAATACTTCATTTTTTTCATACGGATTTCACCTAACAAGATATTGATAGAGATATTATGTGCTAATTAGTGAGTTTCAAAGTTGCTGGTAGGGGGATTTTGTTACCTTTGGACAGAGCCAGTCTTTATGCTAAGCTAAGCTAACCAGCTGCTAGCTAGTGGTATCGAATAAGAGTTTTTCTTTTAAAGTTTTAAAGTGTTTAAAGGCTCGAAGCAGAGGATTTGTATGCATGATGATTGTTTTGGATATGTTAAAAGGTAAAGCTAAAGCTCCAACTCATTTTATTTAAAGAGCCAGAGACAGAAAGACAACTTTACATGTTGCTGACTGGCTGTCATTAAGAGATGGGTTTGTTGGTTTGGAAACTCCAATAAATGTTAAATGTAGGGCTACAACTGACAATTATTTACATTACTGGTTAATCTGCTGTACTGTTCTTAATTAATTGATACATTTTTTTAGTCAATAAAATGTCAGAATGTAGAAGAAGTCCAAGGTGACATCTACAGATGTCTTGTTCTGTTTGTTCAACAGTTCAAAAACCCCCAAAATTCAATTTATATGATATTCAGTGATAAGAAAAAAGCAGCAAATATTTCTAATGATCTTTCAGTTATCATTAAATATAATAAACAGCAGAAAAAAAATCAATTTCCAAAATAATCTTAGCATAACATCATAATTCAACCTCAAAAGGTCTCACACGATCAAAAGCTGGAGGGGAAGTTTCTTTACAAAACCTCGTTAAATTAAAAGAGACACAACACAGACGCCCTTTTTTTTTTTTTTTTTTGCTTTTTTAATTTCACCTTTAATAGATGCAGCCGCCCGCCTTCTGTCAGGAGGAAAAGGCCACGTTTGGTAACGATTCAAAGATAAACCTACAAAAATAAACCTGCCGCAGTTACTGTTTCCCCTACAACAAAAAGCAACATCTGATGATTTTCTCCTGCAGGTTTGTTTTCTGTCTGCGGCTCCTCATTCTGCTGCTGTCAAACTTTAGAAAGGCACTGCTGAGGCCAGAGCTTTCAGACCGAGCCGAGGGCCAAGATTCAAATAAAAACGTCCCTAAATATGACTTTTATTAATATAAATCTTGAGTAGACAGAGTAATGAATTGAAATTAGAGAATTAATCTTCTCTGAACCCACTTTGGACTTTGCAACTCGGTCTGAAATTAAAACCCGTTGACCTTTTTTTCTCCTTTTCCATTAACAGAGTGTGTTTTTGCACTCAAAAGCTTACAAGGAACCAATCGTGAGATAAACCTGATGGTTTACAGGGCGTCTTCTGATTATAGTCAGTCCCTGCGTACAACAAAAACAGCATTGTTGGAAAAAAAAAAAAAAAAATTAGTAAACGGCAGAAGAGCCACACACAGATCTTTGGCTTTTGAATTTAACATTACAGTTTTTGGCTGTTCAAACTAGAGACACAGATCGCACAAAACTGATCTCAAGAGCCTAAAAACAGATGAGATTTAAGCTGATATTTTAAGTAACTCATTCAGGAGCTGATGAGAAAACAATCTCACCACCAGGGTCCATTTAGCAGCTGTTCTGGAGCTTTCAGTCATATCGTGAGTTGGTTTCTTCAACTCAAGGTCACAACTTTGTGAACTGAATCTCAGCTTTTAAACCAACATAGATGTTTTTTTAATCCTTAAAAGTGCTCAAAAACTGGAAATTTTAAAATCTAAAGTTCTTGTGCTGATGAGGATCATGAAATATGATTGAAAGCTCCAGCACAGCTAGTAAAGCTAGCTACGAGATCTTGATGGGATTTTTTTTTCTTCAACAGCTGTTTCCAAGCTCAAGAATTAACTTTGAACCAAATATTTTTTTTGAACAGTAATAAATTAGTAATTAAGAAAAAAAAAACACAATAAAAGAAACAAATACTGTATCCTTATATCAAGTATAAAATCAACTTTCATTTTACATGATATAATGCTGACGTGAAATTTATATTCACTGACAGCATGTAAATAATTTGGGATGCAAGAAAACTGCATTGTTAAATGTTTACCTTAAATTTGCGGGGCACCCTTGGGACTCCATAAAATCAGGCTGATCCTGTTACTTAGACAAAACTAAAAGTATAAAAGTAATTCTAGCTAAACAAAATAATAAAATCATATTATAGGATGCATTATTATCATTATACAGTTCAGCCATTATGACAAACTAAATGGTCTAAACAAGGTCTACTTTTCCAGAGCTTTCAGCCACATCTCATTATAACAACAAAACCATCTCCATGAAAACTCCAACCGCTGATGAAGGCCAGGAGATACGTCTGAAAGACCAAGTAAGTGGACCTTTTTTTTGTCAAACTCAAAGCTCAGCCGATCGTTTGCTCGCTCTCCGCCTCTAATCCTGATTGAACAGCCTTAAAAACAAGATGTCTGAATACATAACAGGTATCATACTGTATATCAACTCTTCATACATCAACACTACTGGCCCAAAAGCTTCTCATAACAGATAATAGATCAACAAGCCTACTTTTCAATAATATCAGATCTGACAGCACTTGAAAAATAGTATTTAAACTATTTTCCAAACACCATCTGACTCTCTGTTTTATATACGCATGCTTTAATGTTGAACAGCCCAGTAGTGTGTACAGTAATAAGCATGTATGTATACAAAAAAAGACAAACCGGAACACATGCGAGAGTCGAAAATCAACCAAACGTTTCACAGTCTACAGCTAACTGGGAGCAGATCATACGGAAGCTCATCCAGACACGAAATTAAAAAAAAAAAAAAAAAAAAAATTAAAAAAAAAAAAAAGAGCTTAAAATAAGAATTCAAACTAACTTCTGTCACGCTGCACTTTCATTTCGTTAAAAAGGGAAAAAAAAACAACATCAAATTATGAGTGGAGCTTTTACAAAGATCTTCCAAAAATAAGATTACATCACAGCGTGTTACATGTTAAGATAAAAGTACAGAGTGTGATGGCGGTTCGCAGGCGTCAGATTAAACTGGTGAAAAAAGAAAAAAAAATCAAAAACCCGTCTTCCCTGAATTAGAAGTTAAAGTGCCCAAAAAAAAAAAAAAAAAGATAGTTTAGTTGATACGACTGGTCTGGTCTGTTGTTTTTTAACAGCTAAAGTTGTTTATCAGATACACAAACAACAACAACAACATATTAAGATTCATTAACTGTTTCCATGCAGACACTTGTATCATTTTAAATTATATCATATGGAAGCAAAGAAAGGCCAAAACTATTTTAATTTTTTTTTTTTCTTTCAAGCAACTGATAATTGATCACTTCTGTCATGATGGGAGTCTGACTGATTCAATCCATGTTTGGAAGTCCAAATGTTTTTCCATCTTGAATTTTGCATATTGCGCGTTTCAATTTTTCAAATCTGAACTTGTGAAACCTACAAAATTTCTTAAAATCAAGTTTTTAAAAGTGGCATAACTTGAAATTACCTACTGGAAATTTAAGAGGGGAATTCAAACCACTATAAAATCAGTGTTTTTTAAATTTCAACATTAAATATTCAGGGGTACTCCAATGATTTAGGACTGTACTTCCATTAAATTTGGATACTTGTATGAAACAGATTAGAAATATGAAAAAAAAAAGGTCATGATTGATGCAACAGAGGCTGAGTTATCGTGACTTACAGTACCTATTACCTAGCAAGCTCATAATAAACTTTTAAGTCATCCAAATTGAGAAAACCCTGATGACGTCATAGTGATGTCACCAGGGTTATTTTTTCAACTTTATTACTTCCTGAAAAACCACAGAAGACATTATACAAGGAGGGTAAACTTAGCTTAATGTATGAAATTGTCGTAACGCCCCTTTAAATGTCACAATTGCTTATAAGATTAAAATACTTTCGACCTTTCTTTGCTTCCGTAATATTAACCCAGTGTTTGATAGTAGAATAACTACCCTTTAAATAAAACTCTACACTATATATTTTCCCTCCAGTGGGACGAGGCCTCTAATATTCTTTGCTCCAGGCAACACCACAAAAATATCTTTGGTTATAACATAAAAAAAATAAATCAAAAATAAATCTGTAAGATGATCAATACATGTTTGACACAGAAATGAGAGAATAGTTGCAGTATTTGTCCACTAGATGGCGGTATTGTATAGAAATGCAGCGAAGCACCGTCAGCTTGACTTCATTCAGTACCTGCCAGCTCTAACAAGGAGGCATCTCTGTTTTATTTGTTGTTGAGCAATGATTAATTTTAACAGCCAGGATTTATACTTTTGATTGTCTTTTTGATTTAAATTAATTTGTCGGTTGTTTCATCAAATAGCAGAACAACTTCTGATTCTAAAAGCAGAACAAGAGATTTTTCTTCATTGAAAAACAAGCCTCTTTGGTCATATGCAGTAAAATAGATTATATATATATATATATATACCAAAGAAGAGATTGAATAAACATACTTTAAGGCAGCTATTTACTTGCAGCACTATCAAAAGACCTTATAAGAAACCTTTCATGAACCCAAACTGCACACACAGGCCTTAACTTTGACTTTTGTACCGTCTTTTGCACTTGCTGGTGCATATTTGTCTTCTGTGTATTCAATCTCTGCCACTGTCCTTCCTTTATTTTTCCCTTTTATCCAGCAGAAGAAAAAAAAAAAAAAAGCCTTGGGTTGACGAGGAGGTCACGGCTGCACGTTTTACCTCGAGATAAGAGCAGAAAACACAGGCGTTTTAAATGAATGCCTGCAGAGAGACGGATCGACAGAGGAGGTCCGGACAATGTGACCATTTTCCTCCTCTGTCCTCTCCAGCTATCAGCCCTTGCAGACCTCCTTTTCTCTCAGCCGTAGATTATAGGAGCTTTCATAAATGCAAACTAGCAGTTAATCACGGCGAGGAAAATCCCGTCATTGTCCTCAAGGTTATGGTCACGCTGCTTTTATGACAATCTCACCCCATGTATTTCTCCTCTGACCTGTCAAAAACAAAACTAAACTTCTGTTTTTTTTTCCTCTCCTTCCTTCCTCCATCTATCTAATGTTTGTCTTCTACTTGCTCAATGCCATAATATGTCAACTTCCAGAAACCAGTCTATTCTCACTGCTCTGCCTCCGCCCATACTGGGTGGGAGGTCAGGGGTCACCGTCTATCCAAACGGTGTCGACCTGTTCAGTTTGTGCTTCATCAAACTCTGCTGGTGGTGTGAAAATGCAAACAAAGGCTTTTAAATCCCACCACTCGCGTCTCCCACACGTCATAACAAACAATCATCACTTTTTACAGACCGCAACCAAAACTAAACTACTTCCTGTGCTTGTGAGCTTCTACTTGACACTCTACTCTATCAGGTTTTCTGTTGAAACCTTTCCTCTTTGGTTTATGTTTGTGTGTCTGTTTACAACTGTTTTTCTGCACCTTCTACAACATACAGTTTCAAGGCAGCATCTTATGGGGTCTGAAATGTGCCAATAATAATAAAAAAAACAATAAAATAATGATTAAAGTTTTTTTTAAAAAGCAATTATTAATTGATGAAATAAATTTGCAAAAAAAATTACACATTAAGTAAGATTTTTTACTTTTTGGAAAATGTATCTTTCGTGTTATTCTTAAAAAACAAAAATAATTAAAGTTTCCAATTAATAAATCACCTTTTTAGTTTATTTATTTATTGTTTACTAATGTGTCTGCTCACAAAGTTGCAAAAACTGTGTAATTATTAAAGCAGGAGACAAATTAATTATGAAATTCAATATGATAGGCAGACACATGAATAACAGCAAAATTTAGAAGCCTTTTAAATGTTTTAAATCTCTTTTTAAAATGTAATTATCAATGTATCATTTAGAGGACAAAATTTTTTACTTTACCACTTAAATATAATGTTAATTAATCAATTTATAATTGCTTGCTTTTTAAATGTATCCATTTTGATTATACTTAAACATTAAAAAAAAAAAAGGTCTATACAGTTTTGGCACACTCGAGACTCCATAGTTTGCAGACTAATTGTCCCTTTCTCACTTCAGAAATATTTCTCAACTTTCAAACTGAACCAAACATAACTAAACACCAATCAAGACGTCTTTACTTCCAGGTCATTATATCTGTTATTAATCAGGTATTTCTGTCATATTATAAATGCAGCTTATGGGCCTGTTTGTGCATCCAAATTTAATCTCGTGTATCCACCTCTAGCAGAAGTCTGGATTAACTATTCTCTGTATCTGTGTCAACAACCAGATTGTTGCTCCGCCTCTGTAGAATAAACTAAAATAAGACTTTTTTTGTTTTAAGAAAAAAAAACAAAAAAAACAAAACAATAAAAAGCTTCACCCATATAAATTAAGAAAAAAAAAATATGTACAGACCTTAGCAACAAACAAATTAAATAAAACTCTAAATCAACGTACAGTATGGCCTTGAGTCTTTCACAAGTTTAAAGGATGAAAAAAGGAAAAAACAAAGAGGAATCAGATACACTGCATAAATTATGTGATAGCAGGACAGAGTGAGAAAAGAAGAAGAAGAAGAAAAAGAAGAAGAAGAAGAAGAAGAAGAAGAGAGGGATGGACGGAGAGAGGGAGAGAGGATGAATGAATATGGCACAATGATAATCAGAGTGAATCTTTGGTGTGTGCAGGCAGACGGAGCAGAGCAGGCAGCAGTTTGAAGTCTTGAATCCAGGCTGAAACAAACTCCAGTAAATCCAAATTTTGTCCGTTCAGGCGTCTTTTTTTTTTTTTGCTTGCCGTCCTTTTTTCCTTTTTTGTTTCCTGTCCTCTTGTCATATCATCCCTCTGTCTGTCTGCATCATCCCTTCTTTCAGGCGCTGGATCCTCTCTTCTCGATCTGCGTTCACATCCCTCTCTCCGTCAAAATGTACACTATTTTTATCCTCTGAGGAGGTAAAAATAAACACCTCTTCCGTCCCTCTGGGGGTGGGGGGGGGTAAAGTAGTTCTGTTTTATGGAGGTTAATCCTCTAAGAGGGGCCTCTGACCTCCCTCAGTGCCTCTTGCAGTCTCTGGCGGTAGGTCTCATAGCGGCGAATCACCGCCTCCCTCTGCTCTTCCTCCTCCTTGTCGAGGATCCGCAGGAAGTTGCGTAGCTCGGGGATGGAGAACGCATCCCACTGAGAAGAGGAGCAAAAAAAAAACAAGCATGATAAAGTACTTGTTTATAGAGAGATGTCACGTCCTGGTTCCACTAGCTTCTGCAATCTCTCATTTATCCGTCTTTGTGAAAAATGAAGTGTTAATGGAGTTTACTTTCCATATTTTAAGATAACTCAGCATCTACTACAGCAGCTGCTATCAGAGGTTGAAGCGTGGCAGTGCCGGTTCTTACATCATCATAACTTGGTATCATCTATATCTATAAAATTCAAATTTCAAGTTGTAATCTCTGCTGTCTAAAAACTTCTACACTGTTAACTTCTCTCAGACATTCGACTCTGTCTCTTCTGTTGAGCCGTGACGTTTACCCCACGGAGGTCTAGGACTTGGGGGGGGGGGGGGAATGGTCTTCGTTAAACATAAATATCGAGTAAAGAACAATATAACATAATTTTTCAAAAACCTACCAGCCCTTATCTAAACATATGAAGCAAACCACACAACATACTGTTGAGAAAGGTTCTGTGTAATTACACATTAATGGGATTTTGAATGAAGTTTTCTTATTTCTGGAACAGAATCTAGAAGTTCACTTTCTATTGATGATCTTTATTGTGAACAGATTGTCTCTTGATTGTACAGTGAATATGGTCCTTTCTTCTTACAAATTTGATGAAAATTAGGATAATAATGATAATAATAATGTTTTACAGAAAGAAAAAGGAAGAAGACAAACAGTTTAAAAAGAAGAGAAACAAGAGGATGATTAAATGAAAACAAGGATGAATAAAGAAATAAAAAACGTAACTATAAATATTAGAATTTGCATTTTAAAAGAGAGAAGAAGAAGTGGGGAGGTGTAGCGTTTACCATGACTTCTCCGGTCTGTTGTTCTCTCAGTACGAAGCTGAGCATGTCGTCGTCGGGTCCCGCCACCAGACGAAGGAACAACGGCTGCTCGCCATCCGCCAGCTTACACATGTACACTGCATGACGCACACACGCACACACACACACACACACACTCAGAGGTTAATTCAGTCTGTACAGTGTGCATGTTTCATCAAACCACACGCATGCAGGCACCGCTGCGGTCGCTGCAGTTAAATTTTGCAGCGTGTGTGTGTGTAAAAAACAGACATGGCAGAGCATGAAAGGATGGGTGCGGCACATTAACAACCACAGTAATTATACAAAAAGAGAGATCCATGTTGTTACACAGAGCAAAGTATTTACATCTGAGCCCGATACCGGATCGTTAGGCCAATAAACAAATAAATATTCCAGAATAAATATCTGATAACGATATAATTTTTTGAACAAACATGTTCAGGAAGCATCTCTCAACTTTGGTTATTTAAAGGTTGTGTTGGACGTGTCTGCAGCAGGACGTTTCACAGTCAACTTTAATCAAAGATAACAATTATAGCAGATCACTTACCTTTGAACAGTCAACTTCATTATCAATTAAAGTATTAAAAATGTGTTTTTTAAGAAAGATTAACCGTATTGCCTTTAGTAGATTAAGAGTAAAATAAAGAAATGTGACTATTATACATAATAACTATAAATAAAAACATATATACAACTAAAATTGAAATTCAAGAATACATGAAAAAGCAATCAACACATTATG